>NC_140491.1:119929880-119972380 GCF_964271855.1 Acomys minous
GTGTCTAATGGAGTTAGGGAGTTTTGCCTGTGGGGCTGGTCATAGTGCTACATGACTGCCCTCCCAATAGTATGGACACAGGAAGAGAACCATGAGATGGATGACATTCTAACATACACAGTGCGTTTCTCACCATCCTGAGATGCACAAGACTGTCTTAAGAAAATTATATGACAGAAGGAGAAATACAAAAGGGAATTATTTCATAACTTTACCCTGAAACTATCATTTCTAAGTGCTAAGCAACAGAATATTCTCCACAGAATTTTTGTTTGTTTATTACAGAGTTTCAGATAAATGGAACTACCCAATACATGCTCCAGACTTTCTTGTATCAGTCTGCAGGTGGCTTGTGTAAAATCGCCTATACCATGATTGTTTTGTTGTCTCAAGCTCTCTTTTATTTATAAAATCTCCTACTGGTAAAGATTGTAGTCCTAGGTCCCCACAGAAAC
The DNA here is from genome assembly GCF_964271855.1 of Acomys minous. Classification (NCBI taxonomy): domain Eukaryota; kingdom Metazoa; phylum Chordata; class Mammalia; order Rodentia; family Muridae; genus Acomys; species Acomys minous. The sequence continues at coordinate 119,930,336 of NC_140491.1, forward strand.
CTCATATAAATGCTCCTCCTGTAGATTTGCTGATACCTGATTAAAACACTCTTAGCTGTAAGCTGTAACTCTCAGAGAGCAATCCCTGAATGTTGGGATCTTCAGTAGATATTTTTTGCACCTCTAGCACTTTCTATTACCAATTCAGTGAATGACAGTCATTATCCATATTACTATCAATACTAATGTGTATATGATTTAATATTTTAACACAAAATAGAAGCACAGATGGTGCTTCATAAAATTGTAAATGTTAACTTATGCATAATCGTGAACTCTTTATCATATAAGGGTAGATCATTTTCATTAAGTGTCTAAACTTTTTACAAATTTTTGGTGAATTTTATTTCATTTTTATTTTATTATAAATTAATTATTTTCTCACATAATATATATTGATTATTGCTTCCCCTCCTTCTATTTCTCCCAGTTCCTCTCCATTTCCCCTTCCATCCAGGTACACTTCCTTTTGTCTCTCATTTGAGAACAATGGGATTTTAATGGAGAAAAATAAGATATAACAAAACAAAAATAAGATAAAACAAAACTATCATACTGAGTTGGACAAGACAAAGAGAAGGAAAACAGGCCAAGAGAAGGCAAAAGAATCAGAGAACCACTTATTTACACATTCAAGAATCCCATAAAGAGAACAAACTAGAAATATGTATACATCCTTTACATAATTATATAAGACATACACATTATATGTATATACATTATATATGTGTGTGCACAAATATATGTATATGTTTATATATGCAAAGGACCTGTGCAAACCTAACCAAGGCATGTGCATGATGCCTCAATCTCTGTTAGTACGTATGAGTTTTGCTCATTTGACTCAGAGGACATTGCTTCTCAATAGTTTTCATTCTCTCTTGCTTTCACACCTTTTCTGTCTGTGCTTCATCAGGCTTCCCTGATCCATCAGGCAAGGGATTGGATGAAAGCATCCTGCTTTGTGATGAATATTCCAAGGTGTCTCACTCTCCACATGATGTCTGGCTGTGGGTTTCTGTTTTTGTTTTTAATCTACTGTAGGAAGATGCTTCTCTGATGATGGCTGAGCAAGGCAAAGATCTATGAATAATAGCAGAATGTTGTTAGGACACTTTATTGGTAAGTTATAGACCAAAACAATAATATTTAGTTTTCACCTTTGTCCCTGGGATAACTAGTAGTCAGGTTCGTGCTCACCCGAGCAGTGTCAGATATGGATTCCATGTTGTGTTGTTGAATCAGATTCTGGCTGGTCAGTTCCACAAACTTTGTGCTACCATTTCACTAACATTTCTTGCATTCATAAAACCCAAATGGAGGGAAAACTGGAAATGGAAAATGTAGAAACTCAATCAGGAACCACAGATGCAAACCTCACCATGAGATGGAAGACAGGATCCCAGGCACTGAAAAAAATGGTAGAAGAAATGCATGCCTTGGTCAAACCTAAAAAATAATAATATATCAGGAGAAAGACACACATGTAACTATGAAAATTCCAAGAATAATATGAATACAGGAAAGGGAAGAAACACAGGTCAAAAAGAAAACCATTTTTCAAGAAAATTACACAAGAATCAAGAAGCATGCAGACATAAACTAGATTAGACCAGAAATCCAGAAAAGACAGTTCTCTCAGCACATATTAATCAAAACACAAAGCATACAGAAAAAAAATGTTTAATGGTACAAAAAATAAATTACATATAAATGTACAAATGTAGACATCTTAGAATAACATTTTTCTTCTCAGTGGAGAATCCAGAATCCAGAAGGCTCTGGACAGATGTGTTGCATCTTCAAAAAGCACAGATGCCTTGTCTGTGCCTAGACATTCATTTCTCAGCCAGTCTCAGAGCTATTCCCACAGTGGGATTAGCAATATAAATTGTCTGCTTGTTCTGCAGTTTAAGTTCTTCACATCCTGATTGTGTCTCCCTCCCCCATTCCCTCCTTATCCCTAATCCCCTCTCCCTGCCTTCCCTAGTCCTCAGAGAGGGGAGCCCTCCTCCCCTAACACCTGCCTTCAGCCTATTTCCTCTCGTCTATGCCACCTGGAACCTCTTCCTCTGTAGCCTGGCAAGGCTACCCTGCCAGTGCGAAGTGATCAAAGTTTGGCGGCCGGAGTGCATGTCTGAAGTAGTCCCTACTCTCCACATTGTGGGACCCACAAGGAGATTGTGCTACTACATCTGAGCAAAGAATTTAGGCCCACATCATACAAGGTCCTTGGTTGATGTATCAGTGTCGGTATTGTAATGTAGTTATCCTGTATTATGTGGCTAATATCCACTTATGAGTGAGTATATACCATATGTATCTTTCTGGGTCTGTGTTACTTCACTCATGATCTTTTATAGAATCCATATGTATTATTATTAGATGTCATTCTTTGTATGGAATGAATGTTTACAGGTGTCTTTTTTTTTCTGCTCATACAAAGAGCAGAAAACCCATCTTAATTGTTCTGTGTATCATGTGCACCTTTTTAATTTTATGACTATAAAGTTCGTAAGACATTATATGTTTTCAGAACAAAAGAACAAGATACTGACACTGCATCAGACCTTAGAGGATTCATTCCTCTCAGCATGCTGGGCACTGACATCCTGCATCCTTCATGTTCCAGCACCAAGTGCTTCAGTTGCTGTTCCTCATGAGACCAAGACAGCTTCCAGGATACTTTCAAAGAAAGCTTCCTTTCCCAATTGGTCCAGCATTTCACACTGTCCCACACAGGACTCTAATTGAGCCTGGAATTTCTCAACACAGAAACTGGGTACAAATGTTATTCTTAGCTTGTTTAACCATGCCCCCAATTTTATTTGGACCCCTAAAAAGTTTTATTTGTAACAAATCAGCCTGAAGAAACCTTAAGAGATCGACAGCCTTGCCCAGGTGGGATGGCTTTTTATTAAGCAAAAGGTTGGTCACACAGAGAGCAAGCAGTAATTAGCATCAAAATACATCAGTTTCCCTCAACATCTCCCCTTTTCTGTCTACCATTTATTAATTGGTAACCTTAAGGCCTGGGCTGTTGGAGTTCTGTTCAGGAAGTTGTTTCCAATGCTAGTGAGTTCCAGGCTCTTCTCCATTTTTTCTTCTAACTGATTTAGTGACTCTGGTTTTATGTTGAGGTCTTCAATCCACTTGGACTTGAGTTTTGTGCGTGGTAATACATATGGGTCTACTGGCATTTTTCTACATGTAGACATCCAGTTAGACCAACACAATTAGTTGAAGACGCTATCCTTTTTACATTGACTAGAATTGGCTTCTTTGTCAAAAATCAAGTGTCCAAATGTATGTGGATTTATTTCTAGGTCTTCAATTCAATTCATTGGACAACCAGCCTGTAGCTATGCCAGTACCATGCAGTTTTAATTACCGTTGCTCTATAGTATTGCTTTAATCAGGTATGGAGATTCCCCTAGAGGATATTTTATTGTACAGGATTGTTTTAGATATTTTGGGTTTTTTTCACATATGAAATATACACCAACCAAGGACAATGCATGCAGTAAACATTGAACCCCCAATCAGATCTAGCCAGTGGACAAGACATTCTCCACAGTTGTGTGGAGAGTGGGCACTGAATCTGACATGAACTCCTGTGCCACGTATTTGACCACTTCCCCTTGGTGGAGAGGTCTGGTGGCACTCAGAGAAAGGATAAGCAGGATACCAGGATGAGACTTAATAGGCTGTAACCATATGGTGGCAGGGTGGGGGTGAATATTCCCTCTGTCATAGACCTAGGAGAGGGGTATAGGGTGAAAGAGGGAGGGAGAGGGGAACAGGGGGATACAGTGAGGAAAAAATTGAGATGTAATCTGAATATATCAGTTAAATAAAAAACAATTGAGATATAATCTGAATAACTTATTTAAAAATAAAATAAAAATATAATATCTAAAATAAAATGAAATAAAGAAATTCACAAACAGTAAATGTTTTAAAATACCAATAAATCATTAACACAACAGATACAACAATGTATAGAACAAATCATAGATCATACTAAGCATGTCAATGGGATGCTGGTTGGACTGCCAACTTGTATAACCTACCACTTTGGAAATCAATCTGGTGATTCCTCAGAAAATTGGGAATAGTGCTAGCTCAAGATCTAGCTATAACACTCTGGGCATGTACCCAAAAGATGCCCCACTATACCACAAGGACACTTGCTCAACTATGCTTACAACAGCTGTATTTTATAATAGCCCATAACTGGAGACAAACTAAATGTCCCTCAATTGAAATATAAATAATGAAAATGTGGTATATTTGCACAATGGAATACTACTTGGCTATTGAAAACAAGGATATCATGAAATTTGCAGGCAAATGGATGGAACTAGAAAATACAATCTTAAGTGAGGTAACTCAAACCCAGAAAGACATTCATGGTATGTACTCATATATAAGTGCATATTATCCATTACGTACAGTATCACCATGTGACAATCCACAGACCCAAACTAGCTAAGTAACAAGGAGGATCAAAGGGAGGATGCTTGAACCTACTCAGAAGGGGAAATAAAATAGACATATAAAGTAGATAGAGGGATCCTAGTGGGATAAGGATCAGATGTGGGGATAGTGGGGAGAGGGCTGGAAGAGTGAATGTAAATCAGTGAGGGGCTCTCTTGGAGGAGCCAGAGCCCTGGGACTGGGGAGGCTTCTACAGCATTACAGGGGTGACTCGTTAACTTTTAGCAGTAGTAGATATAGAGTGTAAAATGATTATGAAGTGGCTACCTCCTGTAGGGTGGTTGGACTTCTAATAGAGGGAAGGGGACCCCAAACTATCAACAAAACTTTCAACCCCAAATTTGTCCTGCCTACAAGAAGTGTAGAAATAAAAATGGAGCAGAGATTGAGGGAAGGGCCCACCATTGACTGGCCCAACTTAAGACCAACCTCATGGGAAAGAGCCACCTTTGACACTATTAATGATACTCTGCTGTGCATACAGATAGAGGTCTAGTGTAATTTTCTTCAGAGAGCCTTCATCTGCAGATAATGGAAATGGATGCAGACAATAGGCAGTGTGGAGAGCCACAGATAGCAGTGCCCCTGCTGCTTCCCCAGGGCAATACGCCCCCTTTTGCGCATGCACAGTGCGCCCCTTTTGCGCATGCGCAGTGAGCAAGCCCCTTATGTGCATGCCTGAAGGCATGATGTGAGATGGCGTGATTCGAACAAGGCATAGCGTGAGGTGGCGTGATCCGAATGGACCAACCAGGAGTGACGATGTGGCAGTTTCTGATAGGACCAGGCACACTATAAAGGTTCTGTGGGAGCTTTTCCCGGGGTCACTCCGGTAGTCAAGGATCCTGAATAAAACTGCTGCAAGAAGAGTTCCTGGTGTTGGTGTCTTTCCTGCTGGAGGGGGGCGGCATCGACATTTTGGTGGCCCGTATGAGGAATCTCAGAACTTGTGGCAGCCAGGGCAGTTAGCTGGTAAGTTCCCGGTCAGTGGGACATAATTGTTAAGTTCTCAGGCTTTGAGACAATAAAGTTCCAGGACTTGGACAAAATGGGGAATTAAGTTCCCGGGAGGTGGGACATAACTGTTAAGTTCTCAGGCTTTGAGACAATAAAGTTCCAGGACTTGGACAAAATGGGGAATTAAGTTCCCAGTAAGTGGGACACAACTGTTAAATTCTCAGGCTTTGAGACAATAAAGTTTCGGGGCTCGGACAAAATGGGGAATTATATTTTGGGGAAAGTGAAAGAGGAACGGTTTGAAGGGGACGATTCTGGCCCCGAGGATGAAGAATTAGAGGAGTTGGCAGAACAGCTAGATAGCATTATTATACCAAAAAAGAAGGAGACTAAGATTACGCAGCCGTCAGCTCCTGAACTAGAGCCACCTAAATCTCCAGGCGGAATAAGACCTCTGCCCCATATACCAGGGGGAGGTAGGTCTGCCTGTCCTGAGGTATGAAGGCAATTTCATTTGCAAAATGCCCCTCATTGTTACCCAGTTTTTCAGAATGCACAAGGGAATCGTTATCACAAACCCTTGGATTTTAAAATTGTCAAAAGACTGGCTGAGTCTGTTCGTGCTTATGGCACAACTGCAGCCTTTGTTATGGCGCAGTTGGAATCCCTAGGGAGATATTGCATGACACCCTCAGATTGGCAAAATTTAGCACAAGCCTGCCTTTCACCTGGCGCCTATTTAGATTGGAAAGCTTATTACATTGAGTTCTCAGCTGAGCAGGCAACTGCCAATGCAGCTAACACACAACCGGCATGGGACCAGGATATGCTTATGGGGCAGGGACATTTAGCTAACCAACAGACAGGATATCCGGTGCAAGCTCATGAGCAAATTAATTTTATTGGCGCAAGGGCATGGAAAGCCCTTCCTAAACGAGGGGAAGTATCTGGAAATCTCACAAAAATTATTCAAGGAAGCAGTGAAATATTTGCCGACTTTGTGGCCAGATTAGTTGATGCCACTGGAAAGATCTTCGGTGACCCAGATACTGCAATGCCTTTGATAAAACAACTTATTTTTGAGCAATGTACCAAGGAGTATAGACAAGCTATAAATCCATACAAACATAAATCTTTAGATGTGTGGTTAAAGATCTGCAGAGAGATAGGAGGACCATTATCAAGTGCAGGATTGGCTGCAGCTGTGATGCAGGCAGCCCAAGGAAGGAATAGAAATAGAATTACTGGTCCTCAAAATTGCTTCAAGTGCGGCAAAGAAGGACATTTCAGATGCCAGTGTCCCAGGGGGATTAATCAAACTAGTCAAAATCTCCTCCACGTACACCTGGCCTCTGTCCCAAATGCAGGAAAGGAAATCATTGGGCTAATAAATGCCGGTCAGTAAAAGACATTAATGGTCAACCACTAGCAGCAGGATTTAGGGAAGCAAGGCCAAAAAATGGGACACGGGACCCTCGTCCTCAGGGCCCTCAAATATATGGGGCAATGGAGGAGACCAGGGCTCCGGAACAGTGGCCGAGTCTGCATTCTCCCAAAGAATGGCAACGCACCGGAGAGCTACTAGAGGGAGTGCAGGCCTCGACCTCTGTTCCACCACCAGACTCGTACTGACCCCACAAATGGGGCCTCAGTTGGTAGCCACTGATTTCACTGGCCCTCTACCAAAAGACACGGTGGGACTACTAATTGGCAGTAGTTCTACTACATTGCAAGGCCTTATTAACAATCCGGGCTCCATGACACAGCCTGAGTATAGGTGGAGAAACTTGTCGGGTTTTCCAAAACATACAACCGCAATTTTCCCAAGAATCTTCACCACCAATGTTTCGTTAACAAAAGAGATTTCACCTGATACAGAAAATATGGGCTTTCCCCTTAAGGGAAGCTTATGTTTCCAGATTATTAACTTGTCTAGCAGTTTCTCCTAGTATCTTGCAGGTAACTGGAGCAGAAGCCTGGATAGTCCCCTGCAGGAACTGCGTCTCTCCCTAGTGCACATCAATTCTACACGAACTGACATCTCCATGGTCTCTGGGCTGTCACAGTGGTTCCAGAACGCCTTCTCTCATCAGCAGGAATGGGCGGGAATAAGAGCTTTGACAGTGTGTCTGGTCCTTGTCAGTTGCCTAGCACTCTGGTGCATATGCAGGATGCACGCCCACCAACATCGCACGCAGGCCTCTATGATGCAAGCATTTGCTGCACTGGAGGCTGGGCAATCTCCTCAAATGTGGCTTGGCATGATAGAGAAGTAGTCAGTGACGGGTATAGATCCTCCGTGCACTTGGCAGACCAAGGCCATGACACTAATGTGCTTCCGTTTCCCCTTCCTTGGCATGGTGAGAATGACATATACTCAGATATTGCCTGCTGTAAGGCATGGGCACCTGCAAGGGGTGTAGGACGAGGTACCACGAGGGGGAGGACCCGATTGTCCGACTCTGAGTCCCCCGAGAAGTAAACCTGATTACATAGAGGTTGATGTCGGAAACTGTCTTGTTCGCTGTATGTTGGGGATGCCCACAGACAGCAGATCAGGACCCCCCTCTCCTCCTCAAAAAGACATCTTGACAGGCCAATGTGGCCCCTGGAGGATCAGGTCAATGCTTTCCCCCTCTGGTTAATGCCTGCTCCCTTCGGGGGCCCAAGCTCACCTATATATGATGGATCCATCTACCTCCTTTTCTAATAAAGCGAGGGAGGAGAAGAAGAAGAAGTTGGGGATGGGCTATAAGGCCAATGGTCAACCATCTTGTCAGCCTATTTCTCCAGTGCAGGGGGGACAACCTACCAGGCATTCTCTGTGCCACTTGCTCAAAATTTAATGAATAAGGGGGAACTGTGGAGAGCCACAGATAGCAGTTCCCCTGCTGCTTCCCCGGTGCAATGTGCCCCCTTTTGCACATGCGCAGTGAGCAAGCCCCTTATGTGCATGCCTGAAGGCATGATGTGAGGTGGCGTGATTCGAACAAGGCATAGCATGAGGTGGCGTGATCCGTATGGACCAACCAGGAGTGACGATGTGGCAGTTTCTGATAGGCACACTATAAAGGTTCTGTGGGAGCTTTTCCCAGGGTCACTCCGGTAGTCAAGGATCCTGAATAAAACTGCTGCAAGAAGAGTTCCTGGTGTTGGTGTCTTTCCTGCTGGACGGGCGCGGCATCAACAAGGCAGAGCTCAGGGAGTCTGATGGAAGAGTGGGGGAGGGGAGGCCTGAGGGATCCAGTGGGGCAAGGACACCACAAGTGGACCTACAGAGTCAACCTGGGTCCGTGTAGACTCATAGAGACTGGATGAACAATGAAGAGAATAAATGAGCTAGATCTATGCCACCTACACATATGTACCCGGGGTGTTGCTTCTTCCTCATCTGGGTCCCCTACCGATTTGAGCAGCAGTTGTCTTTGACTTTGCTGCCTGATTTTGGATCCCTTTCCCCTAACTGTGCTGCCTTGTCTGGCCTCAGTGAGAGGATGTGTTTAGTTCTGCAGTGACTTGATGTGCCAGGGCAAGTTGGTACAAATGAGGGGCTTCCTCTTCTCATAGAAGGGGAGGGGAGGGGAGGTTTGAGATTGGGACTAGGGGGAGAGAAGAAAGGTGGGGGCTGCCATTAGAAGTAAAATGAATAAATAATGGAAAAAAGAAATGAGAAGACAAGATATATTGTCAAACATATAATAAAAAGGAACTTCTAGGCTCATACAAGGTTTGGAGATTTGCAGAAACCTACCCTGTCTGCAGGTCTGCTGACAGAACAGCTCACAGAGGAGGCAGATAGGCTAGGGGATGTAGTGGCTCAGGTGTGAATGTCAGGGAAATCTTGCAGGTCTGACTGACTAGCAATCAGACTACTTCTATAGCTCTGGCTGAATACTAGCAACCAGGTATTTCTTTATTTACACAAGTTTCACAGAACACAGATAGACTAATGACTATCTAAGTGATACAAATAATGTATTTTATTTTTCATTACATGTTCAGGGTTACAAATTCAGTTACAATTAGAAAATACAAACAATCCTATAACTGTAATTTTAAGAATCTAAGAATATGTCCTCTGCAAAGCACACATACTGATTGTTTGGCAGCTGCTGTTAGCCTGGCAATATTTCTAGTTTTAGATCACTACAGACAAAACAGAAAATATCTGAACTAGTCTTTTTATGAACAGCAAATTTTAATACCTAACTTTTTTACGTTATGTTTCAACATCTACACTATAAGGAAGGAAATTTTTATTTTAGTCAATCTATCTTACTTACTGAGTTCTACTCCTAAAAGGGATGCCCTGCAGGACCCCTATCTTTAAACTACATTTCCAGAGTGCTCCAAACATAGCATAGAAAGAGACCTTGAACTCAATCTATTTTCCTGGTCTTCAGAGTTTGTCAATTGTCTCTGTTCACCCTGCACTAAATATACTGTTTGAGTTTGCTCAGGGGAAGATATCACAAGAAGATTCCTGGAGTGATGACCTCTTCTAGCTGTGTGCTAATCTGTGCTTAATGATTTCAGGGCATAAAGAAAAGTTCCAAATAGCGTCTAGATAAAGTCAATTATAGGATTTTCCTAAAAGGACTCATACATATTTTTCTCAGGAAAAGACATAAATTATATCAGAATGCAAAAAGTCTCCAATAATGCAACATACAAACATCAATACACAAAAGTTAAGGGATAAAGCCTGTGATTGGTGACACTGTGTCAAGCAGCTGTGCTGGCATCAAGACTCTGTCCACTTCTAGTGGATATGGCTGTGTCAGAGATTGGTGCAACCATTGTGGACACAAAGAATAGAATATATTAAAGGTTTTATTAAAAAGCACAACATAGTCTAACATTCTTCATCTGAGGATATAATCATAAAACTGAAGTCATCATCTCAAAAAACTCCACAATATATTAAAGATATCTCCCTCCATTAATTTCATCATCGTGCATCTGCATACATACATAAGGAATGATTAGATAACCTTAAAATAGGATGGAGAACTGTACTTTGTGATAACAGAGATTAGTTTATAAAAGTATGCTAATTAAAATAGGATACACAACTAGTGATTCTAGGGGTCACATGTGTATGTGGAGATTCAAAAGAATAATGAACAAGTTACTAGAAATAGAAAATGAAAGTGAAAACTATGCATGGCAGAATGCAGCGTTTCAGGTATAAAGGACCTTCTAATGACCTAAAATATAGCTTGAGTATTATAGACAATTGAATTGAATTAAATATTAAAATTTACAAAGGGAAATTTTTTGCAAAAATATACAAATAACACTGCATAAACTGAATGGGCTGTATTTAGGAATATTACTGCCTATAAATATAGACATATGTGTGCAATATAGACAAAAGGCAATAGTTTTGAAGGAGAGTGGGAAGAAGAATATGGGAGGGTTTGTAGGAAAGAATCAAAATCTCAAACAATTTTGAAACCATCTAAAAAGATGGATAGAAATATAAATAAATGAAACAATATGTTGGTGTGAAAGAAAAAGAATATGAGAAAAGTCCAGTTTGATGGCATTACCTTTCTCCCAGCATTCAGGGAGGCAGAGGAAGGCAAAATTTTAATCTAACCTGGTCTAAGACAGCCAAGGCTACACAGAGAAACTCTAGCTGGAAAAAAAGAACAAATAAATAACCAAAAATACAAACAAGAAAAGAATGTGAAAAATTCAAGTTGTCTTAGTAACATGTAAAAATAATAGAATATTATAAAATAAAATTTGTCTTGTTATAATTTATTATGACAGATAATAATGAAGATTAAGTGTTAATTTTAAATTGGTTATTTAATACCCTGTAGAAGGCAATTTTTACTTCCTTGTTCCTTAAACTGTAGATCAAGGGGTTAAGCATGGGGATCATTAAAGTATAAAACAAAGAGGCAATTTTATCATTTTCTAAGGAGTGAGTGGATTTAGGCTGCAAGTACATAAAAAGCAGAGTCCCATAGAACACCACAACCACTGTCAGATGAGACCTGCAGGTAGAGAAAGCTTTCTTCCTGCCTTGTGCAGAACGCATATGACAAATGGCTAGCAGTATCATAACGTATGATGCAAGGACTACCAGAAGAGAGGAGATCAGATTCAATGCTGAAAACAATATGATCAGCAATTGTGTTTCTTCACCATTCGAGCACAATAAAGGCAACAAGTAAACATCATCACAGTAGAAATGGCTGATGATGTTGGAGCCACAGAAAGTGAGTGTGAAAATCTTACTGGTGAACAGCAGGGCCTGGAAGGTGCTGTAGAAGTATGGAATGCCCACAAGCACACTGCAAACTCTCTGAGACATGACCACACTGTACAGCAGAGGGTTGCAGATGGCCACATAGCGGTCATATGCCATTGCTGACAGGATAAAGAATTCGCTGATGATAAACAGAAGAAAGAATGATAACTGTGTGGCACATGCGTAGAAAGAAATGGTTTTCTGATCCCCAACAAAATCCCGCAGCATCTTGGGCCAGATGGTGGTAGAATTTCCAAGATCAATGAGAGCCAGGTGCCTGATGAAAAAGTACATAGGGGTGTGTAGGCGAGAGTCCAGCTTAGTCAAAATGATCATGCCCAGGTTTCCTACCACAGTGACCACATAGATGATGAAGAAGACTGCAAACAACGGAAGCTGAAGCTCTGTGTTCTGTGTGATTCCCATCAAGATGAACACAGGCAGTGATGTTGTATTCTTTTGCCTCATTTCATCCAACTGTATCCTCCAGAAAGAAGCAAACCTTGTTTTCAACTTTTAAATTTTATTTTTAGCATAAAAACTTCCTTTTAAAAATAAGTGGTCAATTGACTAGATCAGAGTAGGGGTTTGGCGTTTACTACTTGTATTATCCTTGGTTAGTGCAATAGTTTGAGCAGACACCCCTGGGCTCTGATCCACCCGTTACTATGTTCTTGTAGGTTTCTAAGATCCTCTGGATCCTTCTATTTCCCCATCTCCTCTCTATGTCTTACCTGGAGTCCCAGTAGGATGTCCTCACATCTGTCCCAATCTTCTGGTAAGTGAAGACACTCATGAGACATGAGACTAGCCTCCTGTGAGTCTTTCTGTTTCTGGGTTAACTCACTCAGTATGATCGTTTCTAATGACTAACTCTGACGTGAGCTCTGATGCCCCATATTTGACGACCTCCCCTTGGAGGGGGAGCTCTGGTGGCACTCAAAGAAAGAATAGTCAGACTAATAAGATGAGACTTGTTAGCCTGCAACTATAAAGTGGGGGAGGAGAGGCCCCTCAGACATGGACCTAAGGGAGGGTATTAGGGTGAGGGTGGGAGGGTAGGAGGAATGGGAGGATGCGAGTGATGGGAGAACAATTGAGTTATTATCTGAATAAGTTAATAAAAATAAATAAATAAAATTTAAAAAATAAAATAAGTGGTCACAAAAAACCCTGCGTATGATTTTTTAAATGAATTTATAGACTATTCTACCTTTCAAGTGAGCTCTTCCTGAAAATACATGCCGATGTTCAATAGTTTGTATATCATTATATTGGAAACATATACACATGTAAATCATGGATATTAATGTTAAAGTATTACTTAACACAAAGTAAATTTGTGTAAAATCTAATTGGATTTTATAATGTATCTTCATTTTGTTTGAATTTTGCATGGAAATATTGAATTCTAAGAGAATGAGACAGAGACAGAATGAAGGTAAATTGTTTTGACTATTGTAGTCCCTTAAATCCTTCCAGTTTTGGAAGACATGCTGAAATAAAACAAATTGATTAATTAATCAAAAAATATATAATCTACATAATTGAGTATCTAAAATTGTTGGAAGAAAGAATTTTGAATGCATTCATTACAGGAAAATTATATAATGTAATATAATATGCAAGTTAACTAAAATGATAACCAACTTAAACCTGAGTCAAAGCATCATGTTTTATCTTACAAATATATATAAATAATACTTCTTCATCTAAAAAAGTTCATAAATTGAAGAAATACATAATTGTATATCTTTATAAATATTTTCAAATAAATGTATTTTACCCATAGTCAAATGTGCTCATTTTAATATCCTATGTCAATTTTCATTCAATTTTAATTATTCTATTATGTGAATTATTGTTGTGTGGGACTTTCCTGTTATCTGGAATTCAGAAGAGTGAGTTGAGAAAAGAACACTTATCATTCAATAACCATTTCTAGTCTGGTAGAAAAAAGTATTCTAAAGGAACTTAGCACAATATGTTGAATTTTATGTGATAGTGTAAGAATAAAATATCACGCTAACAAACATTGTGTATGCATCAGTGGGATTTAAATTTTGATTGCTTACCTCCCAACTTGCATCTATAACTATTTTTGATGCTTTCAGTAGAATACTCATGTATATTAAGCTTCCAAATATGGTAGTTGGATATATTCCTGCTAACCTATCACTATTTAGAACATCTTTGTATAGTTTTGCATAATTTTTGTATAAAACCATATAGAATAAGCTATAAAGCATTTAAGATGTACTTATTTAGCATTTTTACATCATGTATTACTACTTACTAATGCAACTGAATAAAGCAGTATTTATAAAGTTCAATATCATGACTGAATATAGTGCAGGGGCATTGCCTCTTCCTTAATAAATTTGCAGGGGAAAATGAGACCAACAGGCTAAGTGTCCCTCAGTAGAAGATTGGATAAAGAAACTGCGGTATATTTACACTATGGAATTCTACTCAGCTATTAGAAGCAAGGAATTTCCAAAATTTGTGGACAAACAGATTGAACTAGAAATGATCATAATGAGTGAGTTAACCCAGAAGCAGAAAAACTCACATGGTATATACTCACTTATATCTGGATACTAGCCCAAGGGGTATGTCCCATGAAAATCTTCACTTATCAGGAAAGTGGTACAGAGGGGAGAACATCCTATTGGGACTCTAGGTGAGATAAGTATGGGAGGATGAGGAAATAGAAGGATCCAGAAGGTCCTAGAAACTTACAAGAAGAACATTATGACTGGCTGATCTGGGTCCTGGGGTCCCGCTCAACTATGGCACCAGCCAAGGACAATACAGGCCATAAACATCAAACCCCTACCCAGATCTACCCAATGGACAGGACATTCTCCACAGTTGAGTGGAGTGTAGGGACTGACTTTTACACGAACACTGGTGCCCCGTATTTGACCATGTCCCCTGGATAGGGAGGCCTGGTGGCACTCAGAGGAAGGACAGCAGGTTACCAAGAAGAGACTTGATACCCTATGAGCATATACAGGGGGAAGTAATCCCCCTCAGTCACAGTCATAGGGGAGGGGAGTAGGGGAAATGGGAGGGAGGGAGGAATGGGAGGATACAAGGGATCGGATAATTATTGAGATGTAATATGAATGAATTAATGAAAAAAAAGGAAAAAAAGAAAAAAGTATTTTTTTTGAAAGAAGAAGGTGAAGCTGCATTGGTTCATTCCACCTGATTAATTCCCTGTGCTTCCTTCTGACCTTGGTCAGTGAGAATGACCTTCCCCACTGTCAGCATGCTTTAATTGTTGGCATAATTAGGTTTAGTGATTTATCAAGAAAACTGCAGGGTAAGCTTGCAGCATGTGCAGCACCATTGCTAACCTCCAACTGTCAGGCATGCCACACTTCTAAATTATCAGTAAATATGTTTAATGCATAATATGTTTTATGGAAATGTGCATGTTAAAAGGTTCTTTTGCGAGTTTATATTCTTCAGTAGGAAGTTTTTATTGTGATATATTTCTTGTTTGTATTACTTGTGCTGGAAATGTATAGCTACTAAATGAGTTTACTTTAAATATAAAAGTAGCATTTTGTTGTATAACACTATACAGGATCTACATCAAAACATATGTATACATATGTTTGTATGTGCATGTTTCTGTGTGACAACTAATGAATTATCCATATGTCTCCTACTTCTTACCACTTGATACTTTCATAAATATAATTGACCAGGAATATTTGTTTAAATGATACAATTTAATGTCATATGAGCACTATACAACTCCAGGAAACACAAGTGCATGCACTATTTTTGTCATGTCGTTCAAGGAATCAAAGAGTGACAACAGACAGAGGCCTGGCATGATTGAATGTGCTTGCAGACTGGTGACAATCTATATGAAATATATTAAATCACTTACCTTTGAGAAAAGAACAAATTCACATATTCTAAATCGCTTGTATTTTCTCTTTCAGGTAGCAAGAATTTATGGTTTCCTTTGCTCTTCCTGATGTTCCCAGGAGAAGTATCATGCAATTTGTTTAAATGATCACAGCTAGATCATCTTAGAGACTGAATACTTTGTTGTGTTATTCTAATTATCTGGGCCCCTTTGTGTATTCCCCAAGGAGAAGTATAGAGAGATAACTGCCAAAAGGAGACAGGCTGTGATTTCCACAGAGACCTGAGTAACTTAAATGATTCATTTTTTTCTTGTAAAGAGCTTCAATTATTAATGTTACCATGAGATATAATTTGAAATATGCTTTAACGCCATAAAAGTGAAACACTTTCAGAATCATTATAGAATTATGTATACATTATTGCTATCACAAAGATACTTTAAAACATATTACTCAGGAAAACATATGGAATACATGGGACTTATCCTTCAACCCATGTTTGTGAGTTTGAACTTACAGTTCCTGAAGACATCCAGCTATGCTCTTCTCAAAACCATAATATAATAGCTAAAATATTTGGACGAATGTTTCCTCTTAAGTTTGAGATGTGTATATCTATTCTTTTATGTGGAAAACCTTTGCAAGCCATTGCAATGAGTCTGCAACTGCTGTGTCTCCTGACTAAAGGCCTGGGTCCTCTTGAATAATAGGCGCTGGCATCATGGTATCATCATGGTATCAATATTAAGCACTGACTTGTCTTTCGTATTCATAATAATTGGAGCATAGGTACATTTACATATAATGGAACATAAATCACACAAATTGGTATTTTAAAAACTGTGTTATCTGTGCTTCTTGTGCAAAAGATAAATCAATTACTTCATGTTCATATAAGTAGAGACAAAAAGGTCCACTTAGCATTTTAACAATGTGGGTACTTTTGGAATTTATCCCTTTAAATTGTACTATACGACAATATTGCTTAGTGCATTTTTCATTAAATAATTTATTTACTTTATATCTTAGTAGGAATTTCCCCTCGCTCCTCTCTTCCTTGTCCTTTCTTCTCCCCTCCTTTTCCTTATCCTTTGCTTCTCCCTATTTTCAGAGAAGAGAAGATCTCCCATTAGTAGCAACCAGCCTTGACATATCAAGTAGGACTGAGTATATCTTCCTGAGGCTAAACACAGTATCCCAGTTAGGGATAAGGGACTCAAAGGCAGGAAACAGTCAGAGAAATCTCCTGATCCTGCTGCTACAGGTCACACATGAGGACTAAACTGTACATCCAAGGGGCCTAGATCCATCCCATGGCTGCTCTGTGATTGGTGGTTCAGTTTGGGTGAGCCCCTATGGGTCCGCCATAGTTGATTTAGTTTTCTTTCTTGTGGAGTCCTTGGCATCTCTTGTTCTTTCAATTTTTCCTGTCCTTTTTCCATAAGATTCCCTGTGCTTGGCCTAACAGTTGGCTCTGAGGCAAGCTACTCAGATGACAGTTCTGCAAGCCTTCTGTCTGCAAGTATAGCAGAATACTATTAATAGTGTCAGTGGTGAGCTCCCTCTCATGACTTGTGACTCCAGTCGGGCCAGTCATTGGTTGGCTGGACTGATGGTTTTGTGATGACTGAAATACGGTCCTATTCTCCGAGTATAGCAAAATATCACTAGGAGGGATTTTATCACTATTTTTTAAATACCAGTAGTATTTGGTTTATTTCTAGGTCTCTGTACTGTCTAGTCTCAGGTTCTTGCCACGCAAACCTTAGAAAATTCAAATATTGATTACTTACTCCCATAAGTTTTGTGCTACCATTGTCCTGATATACGCTGCAGGCAGGGCAATATTTTACATGAAAAGGATTGTGGCTAGGTTGGTGTATATGTTTCTCTTTTGTTACTCTGCAGAGTGTCTTTCTGTGCCACACACACTAGAAAATAAGGGGGAAAGTACTATACAAGCCCCAGCCTGACAACTCTGTTTACAAGGAGTTGTGTTTGTGCTGTTATCTTCAGCAATGAGACCTTGCTGTTAGTTTGTGAAGAACAACCTATTCTTTTGCTAACAGCATGGGTTATATGTGGATTTCTATGTGCATCTTTAGCCAATAACTCAAATGTATCTAATCCAATGCTGGTACTGGAATCTCCGCTTGGTGACAAGAGATGGCCTGTTCTGAGTCTGCCTCCTTCGTTATTTGGATAATTCATTAGAGTAGCATTTATACATTTTATGAAATTTCTATTTCACTAGGCTTCCCTAGCACACCTGAAATACCTGTCAATTTTAGCTCTCTCACCTTGATTCCCTCTCTCTCTGCACCTGATCACCCCAAACTAGTCCTCTTAGCCCCAGTACAAATACCTTCTATTCCCCCCCCCGCCACCTTTAAGACTAATTCATGTAGACATAATTTTTTTCTTAATGTAAAATAGTGGTATTTATATGTTGGCAGTAACAGCTCTCTAATTGAACTGAGGGGCCATCAACAGGACAGAAATCATGGCTGGTATTGTAATTATAGCCAACTATTTGTGGTTAGTAAGGTCATGAATCTTAATGGAGAACCAAAGATTTAAAAATGATAATGGAAGCAACGCCTGGTGGTTTTCATCATTAATTTCAGCATTAGTGAAAAAGATGCACAAAATATCAATGAGTTCAAGACAACTCTGGTCTATGTAGAGAGTTACACGCCTGCCATGGCCCATCTCAATAATAACATAAAATAAAAACTTGTACATAGGCATCATCTCATTTTGGTTTTAGTTTTTATTGAACAGGTAAGTAATGAAAGTTAACCAGTTTCTTATAGTTGTTCATTTCTTTAATAAACATAAAGTTTCTTTGAAAATTTAAGAAATTTTAATGAAAACACCTTTCTTATGTTTGATTCATTTTAGGCCAATTAACAGTTGGGGGAAAATTTAAAACACTAAAATTGAAGATAAATACATGTTGGATGATTTTGAAATTTTCTTGCTATTAAGTTAGATACATACATAGAAAAGATACAATTCACAAGATTAATTTTATCTGTAACATTAAGAAAGAATATTACATAATATTCTCCACAACCTTTCTAGAGCACATTTTACATCTTTGTTCCTTAGACTGTAGATTAATGGATTCAACATAGGTATAATAAGAGTATAAAAAATGGAAGCCACCTTATCAGTGTCAAAAGAGTGACTTGACTTGGGCTGCACATACATAAATATCAAAGTCCCATAGAAGACAGTGACCACTGTCAGGTGGGACCCACAGGTAGATAGAGCTTTCTGCCTGCCTTCAGTTGAATTCATCCTAAAAATGGCCATAAGTATGAGTAGGTAAGAAAATAGGAGAACCACTAGAGATGAAACCAAATTAAACCCTGCTGAAATCAAAATTATAATTTCAATTTCATGTGTATTTGAGCAGAGCAGTGAAATTAAAGGAAGACTGTCACAGAAATGACTAATGATCTTGTAGCCACAAAAGGGTAAAGCAAAAATTTTTATAGTGATGAGAAGAGAAATAATGACACTATATATATAAGGAACTGCCACGAGCACCCAGCATACCCTGTGTGACATGATGACAGTGTAGAGCAGAGGCTTACAGATGGCCACGTAGCGGTCATAGGACATTGCAGACAGAATAAAGAGTTCACAGATGATGAACACAAGAAAGAATGTTAGCTGTGTTGCACAAAGATGATTAGTGATTGTATTTTGATCAACAACAAAATTTACTAGCATTTTAGGTCCCACAGCGGTAGAATAACCAAGATCAGTAATAGCCAGGTGTCTGAGAAAGAAGTACATAGGTGTTTGTAGTCGGGAATCCACCATGGTCAGGATGATCAGGCCCGTATTACCCATCAGTGAGACCAGATAGATGATGAGAAACAGGCCAAACAATGGCGCCTGCAGCTCAGGGCGGTCGGTGATGCCCATTAAGATGAATTCAGTCACCACTGTGAGGCTATGATTCTCCATCTGCGTTTGTAGCAAACTCTGTTTTAGATTGATACATCAGTCTACCCAATAACCTTTCTGCATTAGCACCTAGGAGGATTTGTAAAATACAAAACAAATGAAATTAGATACCTCTGATCTTCCCAGGTTTCGTATTTACAAATGAAAATATTCTTACTAATAAAAATTTGTTTAATTAAATTTTAAGAGAGACAGAAATAGATTAGAAGATATCAGTTTAGTTTTAATAATGTAGTTCTAACTCCGGGCAAATTTGAGATTATCTTTGTCAGAAATGATATAAAGCTGTCACTAGAAAATGGCATTATAAAGGAGTATCAATGTTATAAATTTTTATAACTTCCTAAACTTCATATATAATTGTCATTGTACTATTTTTTAAATTAGTTATTTTTATAAAGTCAAGTTTAATTTTATAGTGAGACTTAAAAATTATTTTAATAACATGATGAAATAAATAACATTTTAAAATTTCAAATCTCAAATTATAAAGCACACAGAAAGTATTAATAAATGCAGAACCTTAATTCCAGTAAGTTTCATAGCCTGGATACAATGGAAAAATATTGGATAATGTCTGAATAAAGAAAAAGAAGGTTGGCTGAAATGATAGTTCAGTAAATAAGAGCAATTGGTGCTCCTCCAGAGCATCCAGGAAATACTTGCAACACCCACATTATCGCTGACTTAACTCCTCTTTAAGGGCTTCTCACATCTTCTTTTTTACTCTGTTGGGACTAGGCATGCACATGGTGGAACAAATACGTGCAGCCAATTATTTAGTTATATATTGTACATAAATTAATTAATAAATAAAATTTAAAATAAGAAAATGGATTATAGGATCAGGGTAAATATCTGAGTGGATACTATAAATCTTCCTGTAAGAATTTATATGTGTAACATTTTATTTTACATTAATTGTGTTTTGACAATAAAATTAATTGTATTTATATACATGCACACACATAATGGGTGTATAAAGTTTTAATAGCAATATTATCTGTGCTATATCTTACTTTATAATTCTAATAAAATGTTATTTTGGTGAAACTGACGATTTCAAAAGTTTATTATTCTTATGGATTTATAACTAACATGTCCATGAAGAATTTCTGAGAGGAAGAAGGCATATACTACTTACCAATTAGTCTCCTATCTTAAAGATATAGAAAGTACCAACATTGCCTTAAGAGACAATTCAAGCAATACACAGAAATAATACTAGTTAAATAATAATGGTGGGAAAAGGCTCTAAGTAAACTATGAGAGAGAAAAAGCATACACCTCATTTCAACATATTAATTATGACTTACAACTTAATAGATTAAATATTGCTTATGATACTGAGACTTCCTTAGCTCTTACCAGCTTTTAGGCATGTTTTCTTCCTAGGAGAAATACAGATCGTATTAAATTATCTGATAGCTACAGAAGTATCAAAAAGCATATTATTTATTCTTGATTGTCTTTTTATGCTTTCATTAAATATTATAAAGTATCTTGTGTGTTGTCACTAAAAATATTCTCTATATATTATAATGAAAAATGTCTTTGGACTGGTATGAAAGGAAAATAACTTACCATAATGCCTTTTTGTCTTATTATTTATAAAGTTATCCTGGGAATTTTTCAAATGCCACTGAGGAAGAAAGAGCATTCTAGATGCTGCGTTACTGACGTACGTCTGAGTACATCAATACACATTTTTCCTTAATCATGCCTTTTTTTATGGAACATGAGAATTCTCATTTTATTTTTAAATATACAGTGGAAAAAGTACCTCTCAGTATCTATTTAAACAAGAATTGAAGTAGGGAGTGTATTTCAAAAGATCAAAACTAAAATCTAAAAAAAGAAAATGTCTAAATACTTGAACTTACAGGAGAGATTGAATATCTATAGTTATACTTACTAACAAAGGCCCTTTTCAGATGTGCTTCTTTGGTCTGTTTCTTTTCTGTTAGAGATTAAGTTGGTTATAAAAAACATAATAATTTAATATAGTACCATGATGAATTTTAAGGATTCCTATGGGCATGTAGCTTCTTAACCCACATTAAATCATTAAATTATTAATGTAATAAAATGCAAGGAGCTATTTCTATGGAGGCATAACAGAATGGTTGAAAACACTGTACACATCACTAAAAGAGCCATGAATATATTGAGCATATGACTTTATAGAAATATTCTTTTTATTACCTACAATGATATCTATGAGGTTCTCTCTGGCCTGGGTACATCATCCTTAACACTAGTTAGAACAATTTATGAATTTATCTATTTTAGTCTTTCGAGACTTGTTACTTATTAAGGAAATTACATGCAATTATTTGCTTGTCCCAAAAGTATTTGCGAGTTTGACAATGCTTACATTTTCCCCTTAATTGTCATTCAGCAACATTAATTATAGGGGAATAATTTAAGGATCTCCAACAGACAGTATTCAAACCAACTCTCCCCTATGTGTCTCTGGATCTCTCTGAGTCTGTCTCTATATCCATGTCTCTCTGTGTATGTCAGATGGAGACTAACAAATTACCCAGAATGCCTGTGAATTACCAGTTGGCTAGGGCATAGAATGAAGGCCTGATAATCTTGATGTTTAAATTTGGTGACAGAGATTCCACTAAACTCATGTGTGTGTGTGTGTGTGTGTGTGTGTGTGTGTGTGTGTGTGTGTATGTGTGCTTCTCTCTCTCACTGAAATTAAGCTTCCTACTCACAGAAAATTAATAGAGATGGTGATTTCACTAAGTACTGTCACTTATTCAGAACCTGAACACCTCTGTAAATAGGTAAAAGTTGTATACTTTGAGGCATCACTCCTTAGGCCAAAAACCAGTGTCTAATGAAAGTAAACACATACATCGTTCATGTCAGTAAGCTCCTTCTTTGGTTAGAAAATGTGTGAAAACAATCATTTTTGAAAGCACAGTACTTGTACACATGTGTTTGTTTTAGAAAGAAGCATACTGTAATGCATGTTTCTGAAAGGAAAGTCACTATTTCTATGGAAAACCGAATACACTAAACAAACACATGTGTGATCTTTCTCGCTAAAACTAAGCTCCCAACTCATGGAAAAGTGTGTGTGTGTGTGTGTGTGTGTGTGTGTGTGTGTGTGTGTGTGTGTGTGTTATGAATATATTAATCTTATATGCATATGTAACTTGTAATTTCTAACTTTATATATAAAATTGACTGGCATAAAGAATAACACAAACAAGTCCTTCACTTGCTTAGTTGGCACTCAGAGGAAGGACAGCAGGTTACCAAGAAGAGACTTGATACCCTATGAGCATATACAGGGGGAGGTAATCCCCCTCAGGAACAGTCATAAGGGAGGGGAATAAGGGGAAAATGGGAGGGAGGGAAGAATGGGAGGAGACAAGGGATGGGATAACCATTGAGATGTAACAAGAATAAATTAATAAAAAAAAGAATAACACAATAGTGTATCACTATTCTTTCTATCTTTCCTAGCTTTTTAGATGATATTAGTGCTATTGAATTATAGATTGATGAGGGCCAGCAAAGAACAAATAGGCATAGTGAGATCTCTTGTAGCCTCAACAACAGAGTTACAGCTGCTGGCCACTAGGGGATTCTGAAGGAAAGAGATGCAGTCTTCATGCAGAAGACCTCCCGGACTTCTTACTAATAGAAAGTGAGCAGCTTAAATCACATGCATATAACCAACATATTATGGATGGGTATTATTTACACACACACACACACACACACTCATACTGTATAGCTGGTTACCTATCTATCTGTCTATCATCTATCTATCTATCTATCTATCTATCTATCTATCATCTCTCTATCATCTCTCTCTCTCTCTCTCTCTCTCTCTCTCTCTCTCTCTCTTTCTGTGTGTGTGTGTGTGTGTGTGTGCGCGGTTGGCATTTTTGCATCTGTCTGTCTGTCTGTCTGTCTGTCTCTCTTTCTCTCTCTCTCTCTCTCTCTCTCTCTCTCTCTCTCTCTCTCTCTGTTTATATATGTATATATATATAACGGATTTAAAATGTCTATACATTTGAAGGAGAACAAGGACGCTCTCCATGGCTGTTCTTTACAGGCCCTGTTGATCCACCTATTCAAACACTAGTATATTTTAACAAAGTAGAACACAAACAAGAAATAATAGTTATTGGCTATTTAGACATTCTTTAGGCCAGCCAATTTTACTCATAAAAAATAGAAATACAAGTCAAATTACTACTAACTGTGAAACTATATCCACCTCCTTCACCCATGTTTTTATTATTCCAAATAAAGGCAGTTTAAGGTCATAATTCTGTATCTTGGAAAACAGTCTTGCCATTTATGAGTGGGAATACAATGACTCCTTTTACAGATCAAAAGGAGGGCCTTGAGAGATCTGAATTCCACTGATAATTCTATACAGAAGACTGTCCAATGAAATAAACTTGAATAATGGGACTCTTTAGTCTACCCTATATTTCATTATTCTAAATCTGTAGAGGTGAAGAGAGTTCCTTATTTTTTAAAAAGCCCACATAATCAGGGAACAATGGAATTGGCTTTGCCTAGCTGCTTTAGGACTCATGTATCATGAGATTTTTCAGGTTAGAGTCCATGGTTCCTGAGGCACAATGTGTCTTCTGGTTCCTCAAGGAGCAAGGCATTCCTTCAGGCAGTGAAATGTTCGTGTCATTCTGCATTTCTCTGTATGTTCCCTTAGGGGTTGAGGAAGCAAGAAAGCTTCACTGAGCAGTTAGCATGAGGACATTAATCTTGTGTACCTTGTATAGCTTGTAAAGACCATTGTATCTTGGCAGCTGTAACTGTGGTGATGCAGGCTATTGAGATTATATTCTGTTTCTGATAAAGTTATAAAAGTCTGAGTGCTCTCAATAAAATTGTCACAGCTTCAGTTGTGCTATGACTCCTCTAACCCAGACTTATTTAATTCTTCATGGATATACCAGGTAATCTTGGCCCAGCTAGTAGGCACAGGCACTTAACCAGATAATTAGAGCGTACTTATTACTTTATTTAACTTACACATATCATTTAATTGGATAAATGCATGCATTTACATTTAAATTACTTATTATTAGGTAATATCTAACTAAATTATTATGCAATGTTTTCTAATTTTGTCATCATTATTTGTTTTATGTTTATTCATTTTGGAACTAATGATCTCAGATGAGCAAGAACATGCAGCATTTGTCTTTCTGGGTCTGCTTTACTTAATATTGTCTTACCATGCTTTTCTAGACCTTGTCATGTTTCTATCCACTTACCTACAAAGCTCATGACTTCAGTTTTTTTCATCTTATCAGTATTCTGTAGACTATTGTACCACACATTATTGTTTGTTCATCAGTTGAAGAACATCTGTGTTGTTTCCATTTCCTAGCTTTCATAAATAGAGCAGGAAAGAATGTGCCTGTTGAGTCTCTTGTGCATCTGCCTGAGAGTGGGGAAGCTGGGATATATGGCCTTATATTGTTATGCAGAAATACAGTAATTTAAGTGACATGTTAGTGGCATAAAAACAGACATATAGATATTGGAACAAAATCAAAGTCCCAAACATGAGTATAGGTAATTTCAGCCATTTGATATTTGACGAAGACAACAAGAACAACAAGCTGAAAAAAAGAAAACATCAATATAGTGGTGCTGGGGGAAATGGGTATCCACATGCAGAAGAACTAACTTATACTTACATCTATGTTCTTACGCAAATACTGATTCCAAATGGATCAAACATAAATGTGAAAATTGAGATGCTGAAACTACTAAGAAAAAACACATATGTGTCCAACAATATATACCTATGGAAAAACACTTCGTGAATAAGACCAAAAATCAACAAGTGAGAATCTGTGAAACTAAAAATATTCTGTACTGTGACAGGTCAAATGTCTTCACAAACTATTTGAACATAAAATTATTTTATGAACAACTGTATTTATAAATTATCTCTTTCTTCTTTTTGGAGAATAAAGTTTATTGCTTCATGAATGAACAATAGTAAATGCTTCTAAATCTACTGTTGTGATTATATACCTTTGTTTTTTATATAAATACTAATTTGTTATATGTTTTATAAAGAATATATATCTGATTAAGAATAGTCAAAATTATTCAAACTGACTCGGCTCTCATTCCAAACCCAGTACAAATTTATCTAATGTATAGTTCAGGTTTTATTACATAGTATTCTCAACAATGATGTGTAACATATAATTTTATACCTGAATTTGCACATTTAGTCCTTCTCAATGATTTTGCCAAACTTACATATAAAAATCAACACAGTATTTTTACTTTTAAATAGAAATAAGCTTACTTAGATGAATTCTAGTATACATTAAGTGTATAATTTATGACATAAATTATAATTCTGTAAAATGATAGATAAGTGCTCTTATAATAGCACAGAGAAAAAAGTATTAAGTGGCTAGTCTCAAACATGGTTAATCTAAATAGAATGAGGCTGTGCATACACATATGGTTCACCATCTTGAAGTAGAGTAAATAAAACTGCTTCCTTAAGGAAGTATTTTGCCTGTGTGTTCGTGATTATATTTGTAACAATTTGTGGTGCACGTCAAGAGAATTCTAAACATATGTAGAGGTGTCATGGGCCTTTCCCCTTATTTTGAGGCTCATAATGGAAAGAGTGACACCCATATGATGACTTACCAGAATCACAATGTACATTAATTTTAAGGAAAAAAATTGGCATTTTTTTAATGTCCTTGGTGGTGGATGTTTTAAATCTTTGTTTCTCACCTGCAAGTCAAGGCATTCAACATGGGGATGCCAGGGTGTGAAAACAAAGAGGCTGCTTTAACATTGCAAAGGACAGACTAGAGTGTGACTGCAGACACATAAGTACCACATTCCCATAGAAGAGAGCAAATATTCTAAGGAAGGATCCACTTGTTGGTAGCTTTTAGATTCCACGTTTAAGTAAGTAATAATTTTTATATTACATTTTCTTTTTTAAATATCTAGAGTATAAATACTTATATGTGCTTCTTTGTCTTCATTATGTTTTTATCATCCAAGATTTCTATCAGATTTTTACATGATTGCCTGTGATTTTTGTACTTATACATGTTTTTATATTTTACAATGTTAAGCATTAGAGCATTGGAGATGAAGTGTACAACAAAGGGATCAATTTTTAGATTAAGTTTATTTATTGAAAGGGAACAAGAAAAACACACTATGTCATGATTTGTGGAAATAGAATGCAAATAAAAATTTACATTACAAACATACAACTATATAGAGTATAGATAAGTCATATGACAGCAATGTATTTGAATTCAAAATTAATCAATAATTTTCTTTATATCTGTATTTTATATGTAGCCATCCAACTGGACAATAACATTACCCATCTAAAGAAATACTACTTTGACTACATATAAGTTATCATGTGTTTTCTTTTCACTCTTTCCTGTAATTTAAAAAGAGGGTCCTAGAAGCCTACAAGTAGAACATTATGATAGGCAGATTTGGGCTCAGGGGTCCCGCTCAAACTAAGGCACCATCCAAGGACAATACAGGCGGTAAACCTTAAACCCCTACCCAGATCTAGCCAATGGACAGAACACTCTCCACAGTAGAGTGGAGAGTGGGATATTACTTTCTCACGTACTCTGGTGCCTCACCTTTGACCAAGTCCCCTGGAGGGGGAGACCTGGTGGCACTCAGAGGAAGGACAGCAGGCTACCAAGAAGAGACTTGATACCCTATGAGCATATACAGGGGGAGGTAATCCCCCTCAGGAACAGTCCTAGGGGAGGGGAATAAGGGGAAAATGGGAGGGAGGGAAGAATGGGAGGATACAAGGGATGGGATAACCATTGAGATGTAACAAGAATAAATTAATAAAGGAGAAAAAAATTATTATTATTTAATTAATTTATTCAGATTACAAATAAATTGT
The DNA here is from genome assembly GCF_964271855.1 of Acomys minous. NCBI lineage: Eukaryota > Metazoa > Chordata > Mammalia > Rodentia > Muridae > Acomys > Acomys minous. Next base: position 119,957,889 of record NC_140491.1, read on the forward strand.
TATCCCATCATTTGTATCCTCCCATCCCTCCCTCCCTCCCACTTTCACCCTATTCCCCTGCCCTAGGTCTATGACCAAGGGGGATCTCCTCCCCACTATATGGTCATAGGCTATCAAGACTCATCTGGGTAGCCTGCTTATTCTTTCTTTGAGTGCCATCAGGCCTCCCCACCAAGGGGCTGTGGTCAAATATAGGGCACCAGAGTTCATGTCAGAGTCAGTCACCCCACCCTGCCCTCCAAATAACTGTGGAGAATGTCCTGTCCATTGGGTAGATCCGAGTAAGGGTTCGATGTTTACTACTTGTATTGTCCTGTGAGGACATCCTACTGGGACTCTAGGTAAGATAAATATAGGAGGTGGGGAAATAGAAGGACACAGAGTCTCCTAGAAACCTACAAGAAAAACATCTGTACATGAATCAGTCATTACATTCATAAACTTACAGAACCTGTGATTACCTGCACACCATGACATGCACAAGATCAAGCCAACTGAAATTCTGGCAAATAGTGGAGATGGTCTCTTCTGTTTTGAAGAACTATTTGAACTTGGTATTTTTTTCAGGGAACAGAATCGTTCTTTATTGGGGATGTGGCCCCTGGTATTTTCTTATGCTTCAGTGGATGGCCCCACAGCCATGCATACTTGTGCAGCAGCAAGTGGATTTAGGGGATTTTAAAAGATTAAAAATTAAACATGAATTTGGGAAAGCTATGTTGGTTAATACATGAGAGACATTGAAGGGAGAATATAGAGAGTATATTTTATCATGTTTCTTTTTATACATGTATAAATTGCTAAAAATAAAGAAAAATTTAAAACATATGTAGTAACAATTTTATAAATCATTATTATAATACAATTTATAAATAATATCAATATATTATTAGTAGCACTATCTAAAGTAAATTATATCCATGTTTTTAAATTTAAATCACAAAAGAAGTATAATTTACTATATTACATTGTGGCTAATGTCATACTGGGTTAATGAAATTAAGATTGAAAAAATCTGTGAATGTAATTCATCAAGCTATGTGATGGAAAAGAAAAGAAAGCATATTTGAGTGTATGAGTAAATAATGCTATTAGAAAGTCTTGTAAGATCATGACTGATAAAATATGTTGTAAGAACGAGACTTCTGCAACTTCTCCAAGAAGTGGCATTAAGTATGTTTCAGTATATTTTGTGCCTGTATCCCACTTGTTAGTAGAAGCAACCTATTTTGGTTCACCTATTATTGGATTCCCCCCTCCCTCTCTCCCCCCCCCCCCGTCTCTCTCTCTCTCTCTCTCTCTCTCTCTCTCTCTCTCCCTCTCTCTCTCTCTCTCTCTGTCTCTCTCTCCCTCTCCCTCCCCCCCCCTCTCTCTCTCTCTCTCTCTCTCTCCTATCTCAATACATTGTGTGTTTTCTGGAACCACTATGAAATAAGCATAGTCAAGATATTGTCTCAGTGTCAGTTCTTGTGGAGAGTCACACTGAGCCAAATCTTCACTTGTATAATACAAGTAGGCAGACAATAATGGTAAAAATGAAAATATGCCTGCATAAAATCTTTAATGGAATACAGACATGCCATTAGTACACACCTTTAATCCTACAATCACTTCTATTGAGGGACAGACAAGGTGATGAAACAGAGAAAGATTTGGCAGAATGAGTCAGCGATAGTATATAATCAACTCTCACAAGAATAGACAGGAGAGAGAACCTACTTAAAATCAGTTCAGTGATAGCAGCTAGGAGGAGAGTATAATGGAGGACTAGAGAGAGTGTTGTGAGTTTAGTAGGGAGTTCAAAGGAGACACAACACAGTACAGTAGGGTTAGGCAGTTCAGTGTGGAGTTCAGTTAATGGGGATCAGAGACAGAACATTTCCTTTTTTCCTTTCTTTTTTAAAAAATATATTTTATTGACTTATTCCATTCTTTGTATCCTCCCATTCCTCCCTCCTTCCCATTTTCCCCTTACTCCCTCCCCTACGACTGTGACTGAGGGGGACCTCCTCCCCCTGTATATGCTCATAGGGTATCAAGTCTCTTCTTGGCAGCCTGCTATCCTTCCTCTGAGTGCCACCAGGTCTCCCCATCCAGGGGACGTGGTCAAATATGGGGCACCAGAGTTTGTGTGAAAGGCAGACCCACTCTCCACTCAACTGTGAAGAATGTCCTGTCCATTGGGTAGATCTGGGTAGGGGTTCGAAGTTTACTGCATGTATTGTCCTTGGCTGGTGCCATAGTTAGAACAGGACCCCTGGGCCCAGATCCACCCATCATAATGTTCTTCTTGTAAGTTTCTAGGACCTTCTGGATCTTTCTATTTCCCCATTCTCCCATGCTTGTCTCACCTAGAGTCCCAATAGGATGTCCTCCCCTCTGTCCCACTTTGCTGATAAGTGAAAACATTCACGGGACATGCCCCTTGGGCTAGTGACCAGATATAAGTGAGTATATGCCATTTGACTCTTTCTGCTTCTGGGCTAACTCACTCATTATAGGGCTTCCTCAAGACCCAGCTATTCCACTCCTTGGAATATACCCAGAAGATGCTCCAGCACTCAACAAGAAGATTTGCTCAACCATGTTTGTAGCAGCCTTATTCATAATAGCCAGAACATAGAAACAGCTTAAGTGTCCCTCAGTAGAAGAATGGATAAAGAAATTGTGGTACATTTACACTATGGAATACTACTTAGCTATTAAAAAGAAGGAATTCCCAAAATTTGTAGACACATGGATTGAACTAGAAATGATCATAATGAGTGAGTTAACCCAGAAGCAGAACATTTCATTGAGCAGCTAAAAGAAGCTAGTTTGAATCAGTCAACTTAGAGAGAATTTTTGAGATAGAGCAGCTAACCTGAATCAGTCATCCAGAGTTCAGAAAGAACTAGAAAAGTGAGTTAATTCAGCAGTAAGTCTCAGAAGCTGAACACAGCACATTCCAGGCTTAGGTTAGCAAATGCCAAAAGATGAACCTTTCAAGGTACATATACTAGATGATTCTAGGCCAGGTCATAGGGATAGTTAGATAGAAATGCCCTGGATTCAATCCAAGCCATGTAGTAGTAAAGCTTAGATACTGCTCTCATGTAACCCCTTACTCTGTAGAAATAAAAATGGAATTCACAAAGCATAAGGGTTTGAATATTATGTAAAGAGATATAAATGAAGACTGGGGTGAATGGAAAGGAATAGCCAGATGTGGGTAGCCATGCTGCACCTGAGGGCCATGTCTGGGTCTAAGGCCATGCAAGAGCACAGGTCAGTGCTGATGTTCCTGGCTTATATTACCACAAAAGACCATGCAAATAACAAGGGTCTGGGATGCTATCTGGGACCATGATGATGTCCCAAGGTCTGTGTAGTGCTGGCCACTCCTTCACTGGCTGCAGGGCATTGGAGAACAGGCCCAGGATCTCACCTTGGAAGCACAGAAAAAAATTGGCCTTAGTGCAAGAATCATGAATGAGCTTGCCCCAGGGGAATAAGAATTGGGGAGCTAGCCCAGACACTCGTTTCCCCTGTGGTGGCACTGGTGAGGGCAATATGCCCTTCCCCATAGCCCCACACACTAAGCTAGAGCTGGCCTAGTATTCATGAGAGAAGAAGAGTTGGCCCCACATTTGGAGTCCATGACCTCTACCTTGCCGTGGCAGCACAGTAGAGCTGGAGCTGATGGTGATGTCAAGTGTGAGCTAGTTCTGAGGGTGTGAGAGTGAGAGAACTAGCCTTGCCTCTAGGCAGCTTGGCATTGCATGAGCTAGCTGGATAAGTGTCGTAGAGATTGCCCTTTAAATTTTTGTTCCTCAAGTTGCAGATTACAGCGTTCAGCATTGGGATCACTAGGATGCAGAACACAGAAGCCGTCTTGTCTGTGTCTATGGAGTGCTTGGTCCATGGTTGTATATGTATTAAGAGGAGAGTACCATAGAACACAGTCATAGCCATCCTGTGGGAAGCACAGGTGAAGAAGGCTTTCTTCCTTCCTTCAGATATAAAGATCCCCAAAATTACAAGGATAATGTTGAAATAACACATAAGAACAATAGAGAAAAAGAAGTTTGTTGATGAGAAGAAAAAAACTACAGTTTCTGGAAGGTAGGTGTCAGCGCAGAACAGCGCTAACAGGGTGACACTATCATAGTAAAAGTGGTCGATTACATTGGAAGAGCAGTTAGACACAGAGAACATGCAAAGTGTCACAGAAATAGCTATGAAAAATCCACATGTATATGTAAAGGACACCAGCAGAAGGCAGACCTACCAAGACACTACAACCATGTAAAGTAGAGGGTTACAGGTGGCCACATAGTGGTCATAGGCCATCACAGCCAGCATGAAGTCTCTGTTACAATGAAAACCACATCCAGCTGGGTAGCACACTCATAGTATGTGTTTGTTTTTTCAGTGACTAAAAGATTGATCAGCATTTTAAGTACAGCAACAGGAGTCTAGTCTCTATTTAATGATAGCCAAGTATCTGAAGAAAAAGAACATTTGTATTTGGAGGTAAGATTACAAGGTAGTATGGGTGATGATGCCCAGATTTCCTGCTCATGTCAGCAAGTAGATGACCAGGAAGACAAAGAAAAGAGGTACCTGCACTTATGAGTGTTGAGATAACCCAATGAAAATAAACTCAGTGACATGAGTGAAATTCTCAGAAGCCATTATATTGCCATGTCCATCTTTATAAAGATACTGTTAAAATTATTTTCTGTATTAGGTAATATGTAATTTATTCTTTCATTGATGGTCACTGTATTTACAATGATAACTGTTATTAATGTTATATTCTAGTTGTCTCTTGAATGATTTGTTTTAACATTAAAATACAAAATTGGGCTGGAGAGATGGCTCAGAGGTTAAGAGCACTGGCTGCTCTTCCAGAGGTCATGAGTTCAATTCCCAGCAACCACATGGGGCCTCACAACCATCTGTAATGTAATCTAATGCCCTCTTCTGGCCTGCAGGTGTACATGCAGCTGTATACATAATAATTAATAAATAAATCTTTAAAAAAATTTATCACAGGCTAATGCAATTCTTAGAATGGTTTGCTTTTTTTATTCACTTTATTTCTTGGCTGTGACTTCCAGAATTACTTTAGTCTAACTTACCTATGTATTAATATCTAGAAACACATATATGAAATTGGCTTTGATGACTGGAGGTTGTATAATTCAAGAACTTTTACCTCCATGATTTCAAGGAAAGCAGTATAGCAGCTATTAAGTATAAGAAGATATGGGGGCCAGAACAAAAGACCAGAAATCAATCGTAAAACAAAGGTCTAGAAACTACCTTTTAAAAATAGATATAAGTCTATATTGAAATGCTGAAGAAGCTGGACTCCTATGACCATACATAGCAAGAGTTGATTTAACACAGTAAACTGAGTGGCACTTACATACAAAAGGGATTTTCTTCAGCAGGTATTTTCAATTTTATTCCATTCAGGATTTCTGCCTATTTGGAAGATGGTGGTCACATTTAATGCCAAGATGTTTCCCTCATGTGCTCTCCTGTACGTTAGTCATACTGGGTAAAGCCCTCCAAAACATACTCGTTACATTGCTTTGCAAGCATCTCTTCATTCACACAAGTTGATAATTAATGTCAACTATGGAAATATTAATTTGCTTGAAAGGTGTCCATCAAAATGTTATTTTGAATAGAAAATAAAGCATACTGGTGTGATCATAAGCATTTGGAAATGAGGAAGCTCTCATGGATGATTTTTTTTGGTCAATAATAACTACAAAAGAAAGGGAATAAAAATGAGTATGTGTCAGACATATTACAGTAAATACAGAGCTTGCAATGATCAATTCGCAGTTTGTAAGTGAAACAATGCTATAGACTATAAATAGGATCTAGGAGTTGAGAAATGCAATGAAATTTGATAATACTTTTGAATTTCCATAAGAAATACAGAGTGCAGGTACCAAAGGACATGAAAAAAAAATACCTACAATGGCTTAACCTGCCAGAATACATCTAAAGTTCTTCTGATCAAGGCATCCTCATTTGTATGGGACATTACTTAACCTTTTAAAACTTCTGATCAACTAAAGTGATCATACACTGATCTAAAAGGTCTAGATTACTTTGATTTCTGATATCTGTCCAAAGGCACTTTCTTTCCTGACGTAGTGCTGAACTCGTATTTTCAACTTCACTTTCAATCTCACTTCAATCCAGGACTTTACAATATAATGTCCAATTTTGGGAATAGTTATCAACTTTCTGAAAATGTTTTGTCATAAAAAGCTTTGTGCATATATGCTACTGTCTGATATAGAAAGATGTTTTTTTGTTAAGGAAATTTCCCTCTAATTCACTATTTAAAAATTCATACAAATATGATTAGTCTTAAGATACAGATCAACAGAACTTTATTCAACAATATTAATAGTTGTCCAGAGCCTGTCTGTTCCTAGAAGGTCTGAGTCTTGATAACCTCAAGAAATGATTCTCAAAGGCCTGTAGTCTATTGAGAGGCTTTCTCTTTTTTACCATTTATGACATTTTAATACAGGGAATTCAGTAGGTAATTTTTGCTTGTGATGCAATAACTCTACCACTAAGCTGTAACTCCAACCCCTTGGCTGCCCTTGCAGCACATTATATTCCATCTTTGAAATGAAATTTTCATAACCTGCCAATCACGTATGTTTTTGTTTCCTTAGTTATGTTTGTAGAGAGGGGATAAAATCATATAAATAAATAATAAATAAATATATACCATTCCTTCTGAATTTTTAGGTCTTGACCATTTATCAATAACGTATTTGAAGAACAGTATTTTTTTTCAGGGGGAAATGAAATCTTTAGGTTAAAGATATTAAAGTTACAAAATCATATTAGATTGAGTCGTTGGCATGGATTTTTAAGGAATTCTTTCAATGCACACTTTACATCTTTATTCCTAAAGCTGTAGATGACAGGGTTCAGCATTGGTATCACTAGGGTGTAGAACACAGAGGCCATCTTGTCCGTGTCTAAGGAGTGGTTAGTCCGTGGTTGCAGGTACATGAAGAGAAGGGTGCCGTAGAACACAGTGACAGCCATCATGTGGGAAGCACAGGTGGAGAAGGCTTTCCTCCTTCCTGCAGACGAACGGATCCTCAAAATTGAAAGAATGATGTTGAAATAGGATATAAGAACTATAGTCATAGAGAAAAACAAGTTTGTTGCTGAGAAGAAAAACACTACAGTTTCTGGAAGGTAGGTGTCGGAGCAGGACAGTGCTAGGAGAGGGACATTATCACAGTAAAAGTGGTTGATTACATTGGAAGAGCAGTAAGACACTGAAAATACGCAAGGTGTCACAACAATGGCTGTGAAAAAGCTAAAGAGGTATGTGAGGGACACCAGCAGAAGGCAGACCCGCCGAGACACCACAACCATGTACATCAGAGGGTTGCAGATGGCCACGTAGCGGTCATAGGCCATCACAGCCAACATGAAGATCTCTGCTACAATGAAAACCAGGAATCCTCCCAGCTGGGTGGCACATTCGTAGTATAAGGTGGTTTTCTCGGCGACTAAGAAGTTGACCAGCATTTTAGGAGCAATGACAGTGGAGTTGCCAAAGTTGATGACTGCCAGGTGTCTGAGGAAGAAGTACATGGGAGTTTGCAGTCGCGAGTCCACGGTGGTGAGGGTGATGATGCCCAGGTTCCCTGCTGCGGTCAGCACGTAGATGATGAAGAAGAGAAAGAAAAGGGGTAGCTGCAGCTCTGGACGGTCAGATACCCCCATGAGTACGAACTCAGTGACATGAGTGTGATTCCCTGGAGCCATTTATATTGCTATGTTCATCTTGTAATGTGAAAACATTAACATATTACCATTTTCTGTCTTGCTCTATAGATTATTTAACATCTCATTCACAGTTGTTTTATTTTGAATGACAAACCATAAAACATGTTAAATCAGTTACTTATTTCAATCACTGCATATATATGAGAAACATCGGAGATCATTGTGTTTTCAAAGATTCTTGGGCACCTGTTAATTAACACTGATGCAGTTATATGAGTCACAGCAGCAGAAGCTATCTGAAGTGAGAACACATACACACACACACACACACACACACACACACACACACGCATGCATGCATGCACACACACGCAAACACACACATTCCTGTTTCAGTCATAAAACCAAGCAACCTCTGAGGAGTTAAGCAAATACACTTGATTATTTGGTTACTAGCTTTGCATCTTCAGGGCTTTTTTCATTGGTTCCTCTTACTTTTCTGAACCAGTTTCTGCAAACAGATCTACTCCTTGATAGTCATCCATCTTAGTGTCTTATTAGAAATTTCAATCTTTTTAAATCAATTCAGCCAGTTCTTCCACACTTGCCATGTTGTTCTGACTTCCATTTATTCAAATTCTGTTATATGCTCCTGAATTCTTTTTTGAAAATTTTATTACAATTTATTCACATTCATTTTAAATAGTTTGTAAGAATTTCAATATATTTTAATTTAGCATTCACAGTGTTTTCTTTTCTCTTTAAGATTTTTTATTTAAATAATTTACTCAAATTACGTCCTGTTTGTTATTTCCTCACTTGTGTCTTCCCCTCCCCCCTCCCTCCCTCTTTCATCTTTCCCTCCTTCCCTAGGCCTGTGACGGAAGGGGACCGGACCGTAGTATTTTCCAGACAGAGTCTCACTATCTATCTCATTCTACCTGATAACTAGCAAATCTTCCTCCAAATAACTTCTTTGTGCCTGATCACTTGGATGTAGAATGCTGCTTTGTACTACTATTAGAATGGTAGAAATGGAGTAGAAATGATTTTTTATTTTTGTATAGCACATAGTCTCTCTATGGAATTTTGCAATAAGTTCCACACTATTCTTTAGGCTCACTTTTTGATATGGATTTAAGTATTTTTATACTCAGTTGTCAATAAAGAAAATTTATCTAAAATAAAATATATTTTTATATATTTAAACATATATATGTATATTATTGTACAGTGTCACAAATATCTGGTTTTGGGTTTGTAACTGACATGTTTGATTGGTTAGTTATTGTTTACTCATTTTGTGATTTTAAAAATTAATTTGATGTTTATATTTTGTAATGTGAAAGTTATGCTGCTTTCCTGTTTTAATGTTGTCTACTTTTCTTAACCTTCATTAATTAGTTCTATTTAATAAGGAGTTTCAAGCTTGAAATATATATAGTAAATCCATTACAATTTTGTGTATTAAAAACAGATATAATAGAGTAGATTGTTAAATAACTTAAAAAGTTGACTAGAAAGTATATATACATATACATATATATTGAATTTTATACTGTACTACATAACTATGTGCAAAGATTACATGCCTGTAAGGAGTATTTCTAAAATTAGGCATGTGATAGAACTGTAAATATGATGTGCTTGTTGGAAAGTAAATGGCTTAGTCAATACATTAAGCCTGAATATTTTAGAGTTGGTGTGGTATGTGTTATAACAACTCTCTTTCATATTTGTGTTATATCATTCTGCCTCCATAGAAATTCTAGTTTTATTAAAAGTCCAGTTTATGATGTATAGCATTGTCATAAAATTTATTTTAATGGTTCTATGATACTATTATATGTAGTTTTTACATATAAAATTCTGGTTATCTTCCACTCTGACATATAGTATTGTCTATGAGCATATCCTTACTTTAACAACAAGAATCAATGTCATCATCAGTAATTAATGTTTTGGCTAAAAATTTGTGCATTTAGCTTTAGAAGTGAGAGTTTCTGTACATAGTTAATAGACTTATGTATGTAAGTTTTTGGTGTACTAAAATACAATAAAAAAACAAGGCCAATGATATTATGATTTTGGTAAGCAAATATCGCTAATATCACAATCCTGTAGGCTGTTCAAGTGTTCCCAGAAACTTGTTTGATTTATCATTTATCCCTAGATGAAGTGCTTTAACTTTGAAAATGTTCTCAAACTGGCTTTCACATAGAACTAACTATTTAGTCTGTGAACAATAAGAAAATATCAAGCACTGAACATCATCACTTATAATCATTTTACTGCCTTCATTTTACATCTCAAACTTTCAGAATTTGATTTAGAAATGCATTATGAAATGTTTCTTAAGTAACCTCTGTGGTTTTAGTAGGTCATTGTACTAGTCTCCAACACCTACGTTGTCCTTTTCACTGTAAATCTTCTAGGAATCCATTTCAGGCCCTTTCATATAAAATGGTGGTTCACTATCACTGTGCTTATTACTGGGCTCTGTGGATCTGACTTCATTTTATTCAACAATGTCTTACAAGGACAGATCCTGGTTTTCTCCATAGGTGAACAAAAACACTAACCCTCAGGCAGCAGGAAATCTTCCTGATCACCACTAATCAAAAATGAAAAAGAAGAAAACACTCACCTTTCCCTGTTAGCCATCTTTGTAAGTACTTTTTAAAAACAGAGACACTCATCGGGCATCTGTCTCCTGTGTTCTGCCAGTTCTAAGGCAAATTTAAAAACCTCCTTGTACTTGATGGAAATTACCCCTTTACTGACTATCTCTTCATCTGAGTCAGCATCCCAGTACAAGTTTTCAGTAGAGACGCTGGACATAAGTTAGTATTATTACTGTACCTGGTATAGCAATCTTAGGTCAGCAACATCAAATGCTAGGAAAAGAATTTCAATCTTGATCAAAATTTTGATAATTGTTTTTACAGACACTTGGACTTTGAGTTTAGACCAATAACTAAATGAACTACTTCATGCAAACTACCTATAAGAATAATCTTCTAGAATCTACAACCAATGTGACCCTGTGAAAATAACTGAACAGTTATAAATGTGTCTGTCCCTAAAGATTACCTCTCTGAAATGTATTTACTTGTTCACTGGGTCCCTGAACAGAGAAATAAATTTTCTAAGTAAATCCTTGATTCCAGGGGGAAAGCAAGACAAATGGCAACCTCATTAGCAAGTCCCCACTCAACTTTTCACAAAAGGTGAAACATGAATGTAGGCTCATGACTTCAAGTGGATGAATATGTTGTTGGGTGGATGCAATGTTATATCTACTCATTGTGTGTGTGTGTGTGTGTGTGTGTGTGTGTGTGTGTGTGTGTGTTGTGGTGTATTCTGTATGACATATTAAGATGAGAGAGTTGGAAGCACTGAGACACTTCCTGGGAAGAATATCTAATTGTTAAAACCACAGCCATGGCCTAGAGATTACATTTTAATTATAGGGGTGGAATGAATGTAAAGCTACTATTCTGCTCCAAGAGCAAACCAAGGTATAAGAGACCCCCCAAAATCATTTGCTCTACATATAGTATGTAGAGTTGTGCCATGCAGTTGTAATATGATTTATTCTTTTAGAATTTAGGAAATAATTTTTTTAGAGTATCAGAAAGATCTGTAGACATGTTATTTTATTTTCAATAATGTTTAGTAAATGCCTCCCATCAAGTCATCTATACTTAACATTGACAGGGTGGGGTTATTTTATTGTGGAAAACTTCATTAATTAAATATTTATTATAATTATATTTTAATATTTTTCTTTTTTATTATATGTTTTATTATTGAAAACTATTTGAAGTTTAACTATATATTGATTGTCGTCTGGTCTCCCAATTCCGTCCAGTTTCTTTCCCACTCCCTAAACACCTAATATTAACTTATTTCTCAAAAAACCCAAATTTTACAACTAAACCAATAAAACAAAATAAAACCGAACTTCAAAAGAAGCAACAACAACAACATCTACCATATTTTAATTAAACAAAATACAATGAAACTGTGGAATCCATTATATGTTGGTCAACTATGCTCACAACCAAGAAAATGTAATGTTTATTTTTTATTATTTGTAATTATAAGTATAAATGTATCTGTGTTCACACATATACTCCAGAATACAGATGTGTGAAGATGACAGAGAATGGCATTTTATCCTGAGAAGCTGGAATTTGAGGCAGTTGTCAACAATCTGATTCGCGTTCTTGAAATGGAACTCGAGTCTTACTCAAGGGAATTATGTACTTTAACCACGGAACCATCTCTCCAGCCAGTATAATTGCTTTTTACAAATATTTGCATTTATTCCTCATATTTGTGTACACACACACACACACAGAGTCAGAGGACAGTGTTCAGGAATCGGTTCTTTCCTTGCACCATTCGTGAGTCCTCGTTATTAAATTCCGGTTTCAAGTGTGGCAAGTGCATTTAACCTCTGTTACATCTTACTTGTCATATGCTCCAAATAGAATCTCTACGAATGAAAACCCATTACATCACTACTCAACTCAGCTTATGTTTTCATGGAAGCTGTAAGTTTTTCTCATTTAAGTTTCTTGTTTTAACCAGCATTTTATGTTTTGAATTATGTTTGTTAAGAATATTAAATTCAGTGAAACAAATTTTCTTAGAAATTGTTTCATTCAAGTATAGTTCATTATTTATAAAAAATATATGCTACAGGAAAATATGTAAAACATCTTGAAATATTTATGAATTTACATAATAATAAAATGCAAAATGACTATCAAAATGATTGATATGGCCAATTTTAAGCACCGTCACACTTATTTAATGTGGTATCAACTGTGACATTATTTATATTAGAAATGTGTTGTTGGGGTATATTTATTAATGCATGTCCTTTAAAATGCAGAAATTAATAATTTTTCTTCCTCTGGATTATGATTTATATCTTTTAACAGAAGTAGGTTCATAGAAACAGAAGATGATAAAATGTCAATTATTTAAACATTTTATTACTTGATGGCTATCAATTACTAATAGTGTCCTTTTATTTTTTTATGTTGAACTTTCTAGTAGTAAGAAATTACAGTATTTTCAAAATATAAATCTTAGTTATATGTAAATTTTAATTGTATAAATTTATTCTAATAAATTCAATAGTGTAATTATCAGCTGTTTTAACTCTCCATTAATCCATACATAATTCATAAACCTTTACTATTCCAAAGAACACTTATCTAGCAATGGATTGGTGGCACAGATATATTTGGTACATTATCCAAATAACATGCCATAAAACATAGGAAGGAAATACTTTTGTAAACCTTGAGGGATTAAAAGGATAGATAAGAAGTATTTACACAATTCTTTTTCCCCACAGTCTAAAAATGTTATATTTAGAAACATATATGTATATATATATAGATATATGTGATAACAATTAACAGAAAAAGAGAAAAGAAAAGCTTAAGAAATGGATAAATATCAGAGTCCCATAGAAGACAGTGACCACAGTCAGGTGGGACCCACAGGTGGAGAAAGCCTTGCGTCTGCCCTCAGCTGAGTTCATCCTGAGAACGGCTATGAGGATGAGCATGTAGGACACAAGAACAACTAAAAGAGAGGAGATCAAGTTAAAAGCTGACAAGAGCAACATTATCACTTCAATTTCTTGTGTGTTTGAACAGACCAAAGAAAACAAAGGAAGACTGTCATGGTAGAAATGACTGATGACATTGAGGCCACAGAAAGACAAAGTGAAAATCTTGATTGTGACTAGGAGAGCCACAATTGTATATTAAACATACGGAATTACCTCTAGCTTATCCTTTTAAAAATTTATTATAATTTATTTAGATTACAAACAAATTATTATCCCCTTGCTTACATCTTCCATTTTCATCATATTCTTTTTGACATGGTGATGACATGAAGCAGAGACGTATAAATGGCCACATTGCAGTCATAGGACATAGCAGACAAAATAAAGAGTTAACAAGCCATGAACAAAAGAAAGAAGGATAATTGTGTATCACAAAGGATAAATAATATTTTGTTTTTATCAGCAATACACTTTGTCAACATTTTGGTCTCACAGCTGTAGAATCCCTAAGATCTGTAGAGGCAACGTGTCTGAGAAAGAAATACATGGGTGTTTGCAGTCGGAAGTCCACCATAGTGAGGATGATCAGGCCCCTATTACCCATCAGTGAGATCAGATGGGTGATGAGGAAACAGTTCAAACCATGAGGCCTGAAGCTCAGGGCAGACATTGATGCCCATCAGGATGGATTCAGTCAACAATGTGAGGTTATGATGATTCTCCATCTGGGCTTATAACAAATTCTGTTTCAGATTGATGCAGGAGCCAAACCAACAACTTTTCTGCATTAACACCTAAGAGGATTTGCAAAATGCAAAACATATGTAAATTAGATAACGCTGAACTCCCTGTGTTGCAAATGAAAATATCTTTACTAATAAAATTTGGTTTAATTAAAATTTAAGAGAGATAGTGGAAGATTAGAATTAATCAGTTTAGTTTTATTTTAATAATGTAGTTCTAACAGAACATAGTTGTGAATATCTTTGTCAGATAAAAGGCTATAAGTGGAAAATGACATTTTAAAGGAGTATCAATGTTACGAGTTTTATATTTTCATACATAGCAACAATTGTACTAATTTTCATGTATTTTAGTTATTTTCATAAAGCCAATT
>NC_140492.1:0-45000 GCF_964271855.1 Acomys minous
GGCGGAACATTGGCCATATGGCCTATTGTCCCCAACAATACACATGTACACATAACTAAAAAGAAAATATAAATTTAAAAACAAAACCATTCATGTAGAATTTACTTATTTAAAACATACAATTCACTGATTTTCAGGTCATGCACAGAGCTAGGAAGCCATTATCATTATCAGTTATAGAACATTTTTCTCATCCCCCAAAACAAAAACAAAACAAAACAAACAAACAAACAAACAAACAAAAAACCATAGCAATTAACTGGCTCTCCCTATTTCCCCTAACTATTACCCACTTTCTACCTCTAGGGACTTAACCTATTCTGGTTATTTCATCTTGCTGTGGCATATATCAGTATATTGTTCATATTGTAGAAATATATTTCTTTCTATGGATGCAATACATCTTATTCATCCATCTGGGTTTTTTTGATATTGGTACTAAAGATAATGATAATGTAGACTTGAAGACTTAGGCCCTGAGTCAAATATGACTTTAATATTTTGGTCCTTTGTCACTGCAGTGGGGAAATGATGGTATGATGCACAGAGCTAGATGTCAGCAGGACAGGCTACTTTCATGTGCCATATTAGCTCATTTGGGACATGTTGAATTAGATGATGGCAGGTTATTGGAGTATAGGCCATCTGGTAGATGCTTAGACATGTGGGTCTGGTCCAGGGCTGGAGGCAAGGCTCTATGTGGAGATTTTAGTAGTGTGAATGTGTAAGGCTGGAACAGGTCTGTGGAAGAGAAGAGCTCAGGGACTGGCAATAAAACCAAAAACACATCCACATTTAGTATGAAGGTAAGAAGTGAACTTTTTTCTTTAAAATCCTCACTTGTGACCTGGTTGGTGGGACATACCTTTAATCCCAGTACTAGGGAAGCATTTGGGGCAAAAAAGGGACCTTGCTGGGTTTGAGTATGTGTGTGGACAGATTTTTTTCTTTGGGCAGGGTCTCATTGAACCCAGAGCTTACTGTCTTGTCTAGAATCTCTTGGGATCCTCCCAGTTCTGCCTCTGGAGCACCAGATTTACAGGGTGTGTTGTGTCTGGCCTTTTACATGGGTCTGGAATTGGACGTGTGTCCTCATGCTTGCAAAGCAAGTACTTATTTGTTGATCTGTCTTTCCAGTCCCTAAGAGAAATGAGATAAAGTTCACAAGGTAGAGGGGACAGTAGAGGATCACAGTGGAGGCCTCTGATCTAGGCTGGATACACTTTAGGTACTAAGAGATCTTCAGATATAATCTTTGTAAGTTTTGTTGGTAACCATATTTTTTCACACCCTGCAGAAACATAAACATAACCACACCCCCATATCAAAACTATTTCATGTTTCCAGTCCATCATTGACAGATCTTTATAGGATATTGGTTGTCCTAGTTCCTCATTTTTTTCTATAATCCAGTGTTTCTCAGGTGTTGTCCCTTCATCACCAACATTAAGAAAATTTAAAGTCAAAAAAATAAAAATCCCTTCCCTTTTGTTTAATAAGCATCACTTTTATGTTACTATTAGTTCTTTCCTACAATTGCTTGTCCTGTAGGATTGTGTGGTATACCAGTAATGTGCTTTATATTATAATATGTAAATAATTTCATCTTATGGGACACATATGCAGGAGTGTTGTCAGCCTTAATTTGTGTAGCTATTTCCATAATTGCCATTATTTCCAGTAAATGAGTAATTACACAGTCAGCCTTTTCAGAACTTAAGGCAACTGAGCACTGAAGCCCAAAATATGGATCAATGGAATGATATACATACCTTAGTCTTCCAAATTCTGCAAAATGAAACATCCATCTGCCAGATTTCATTCCTTTTGGTACCTGTAGGATTAATTACAGCAGGTAATGGGGTTCGATTATACAAAGAACATGTAGGACACTTATTAATTATCTCTCTGGCTTGTGTCCAAGTAATAGGGAACCTTTTCTTCAAACCCTTACCATTAACATGATGTTTTTCATGAAATTTTGAGGCCTTTAACACAGTTCCTATTAATAATTGGTTGATTTCCTCATCTCCTTGTGCCAATGACCTGAATGGGATTGAATATGAGTAATACACAAGGGATAGTATCTACTTCTGATGACCTGCTGCAGTTCCATAAATAATGTAGTTAATTCTGAGTTATCAGGAGTAAATTCGGCAGTTTCTATATGCAAAACAATTCTTTTTGCATATTGAGTCAGTAATTATGTTA
Organism: Acomys minous; assembly: GCF_964271855.1. NCBI lineage: Eukaryota > Metazoa > Chordata > Mammalia > Rodentia > Muridae > Acomys > Acomys minous. Next base: position 2,212 of record NC_140492.1, read on the forward strand.
AATTACATTATAATTATATTAAGAGATTCAGAAAAATCTAATAATACCATAAGGATTGCGTACAATTCTGATTTTTGAACTGTGGTAAATGGGCTTTTGATCACCTTAGTCATTATCAATCTTATAAACAGCCATGCCCAACTTATTTGCATCAGTATAGAAGGTGGGTGCACCTGGTGTCCTCTTTACATACTTGGAAGGTTCCAATTAGTTCTTTTTATAAATTGTACATCTTTGCTTTTTGGGTATTTGTTATTAATTTCTCCCAATCTTCGTTGTTGACCCATAATGACATAATCTCAGCATTAGTAAGAGACACTACAATTTCCACTGGGTCTGTTTCTGACAGTTGATGAGATCTTATACTTCCCTTTGTAATCAATTCAGAATTTTTTTCTATGTATGCCTTCAATTTTTTACTTTGTTTATTCTTTAAGAAAATCCACTCCATGATTCGATCTTGTCTAAAAAACAAAATAAAATAAAAACTGCTATGGTCCCTCTCCAAAGCGCCATGGCAGAAGGCTCCTGGATCATTTTTGGCTTTGTCTTGGCTTTTATGGATGAAATGTGCTTAGTCACAGTCATGCTTCTCCTTACTCTCTCAAAATAAGTTTAGGGAGAAAGGCAAAAAACTCAGAGATGTGAGACTAAGTTATTGGCAGCTAGAAGGGAAGAAGGACCGAACTCTTTTTCCATAGAATTGATAGTGACTGGAATGCAAAGCTCCTTAGCTACAAGGTATTTGTCAGTGCTTTCTGGAAAGCGTCCACCAACAAGAGACAACAATAACTATATTACCAGGAATGGTGGACAGGTTTTCACTAACTGAAGCCTAAATTGGCACAACTGACTCAAGGCTAAGAATTTTCTTGTTTCCTTGCTTGAAATTTCTAAAGATTTGACAGGAATCAGGATGAAATATTTGAGAAGGGTGATCTTGGCACATGTCTTTAATCACAACACAATGGAGACAAAGATAGGTGGAACTCTGAGTTGTAGACCAGTCTCATCTCCACACTAAGATAGGGCATGACCCCCTGCTTAAGATAAGTCACTTGTGAAATAGCCTAGTATTTAAACTGACACATTTTCCCTTAAATTTACTATATATGTTCCTTTTTCTTAACAATGGATTATACGTCCTTACTGGTCTAACAGATGGAAACACATCGATCTTATATTTGTAAGGAAAAATGGTGTCCTTGCCGTATAAAAGGCCGGTCAATCTTGAAAATGAACTGCCTACAGGAGAACTGGTGCCAGAGGGTTATTGGTCTAAGAGATATGTTTTGTTGGTCAATGTAAAAACCAAGGTTGGATGGGGAGAGAGACATGCAAGCTGCATGCCTCACACATGGAAAAGCTTTTGTATACTGACTGTGTTGAGATATCACTGCTCTGGCCTGAAACACTGCTCTAAAGAAGCCAGCCAATCTCCTTGAAAGTGGAACTTCCATGAGAGATAGGGTGCCAAAGGGTAATCGGCCTAAAAGATATGTTTTATTGGTCAATGTAAGGATTAAGGTTGGATGTGGAGACAAACATGCCTCCCACATCGAGAAAGGGTGAGACAAAAACACCACAACAAATGTGAAAAGCCAGGTACAAGATGCCTATGGTAAACATAAACCCTAAAATAAAATGGGAGTTTATGTAATATTTATTTAAAGATTAATGCCTTTTCCTTTGTTCAGGGCAACCAGCTTGTTTCTAAAATGAGAAGCATTCTCTCAGGAAACAGGTAGCAGCCTGGCCTATACATCAGATGCCGTTGAGCCTAGAGAAGGACATTTAGAACTATACAATCTTGTTTTGATTTCAATATGATAATAATTGTATGTTCACTGTTAATGGTGATGTTATATTTCCTCTTTGAAAGAGGTCAAAATGAAACAGACCTGGATAAAAGAGAGACTGCTAAGTCAGTCTATACTTACATGAATTCAAACTGCAGAACAAGCAGTTTACTTATATTGCTAATTCTACTACATGGGAATAGCTCTGAGACTGGCTGAGACATGAAGTCTATGCATAGCCAAAGCCTCTTCTTGGTTAAAGAATCCCCATGATTTATTATTAGATGCCATTCTTTGTATGGCATGAATGAAGAGATGCCTTTCTTAGGTTCATACAAAGAGCAGAGACCCACCCTTAATTGTTCTGTGCATCCTGCACACCTCATACATTTATAGTATTAGGATGGCATAATACTTGTGGGAAATTATATGTTTTCAGAATTAAAGAACCGGACACTGACGCTGGATAAGACCTTCCAGGATTCATTCCTCCAGCATTCTGCATTCTTCATGTTCCAGCCCCAAGTGCCTGCCCCACTATGGGAAGTAGTCTAGGGGATTAATATCTGCCCTGCTCCAGGTTAACTAAGGCTATTTTAAACTATAACAGCTGTCTGTGTCTTGACTGATTGTTAATGGATTAGAAATACTGCCATAACAATAATTATAGGCTTAATAATAAACATTATTAAGGCATACTGGTAAAAGTAACCATAACAAATTGACACCCAATGGTTAGGCTTACTGGTAAATTAACCCCAACAGTATGAACTAGAGGTAATAGAAGTTTTTAGTAAAGAGGATTTTTCAGGGCATGATAGGGTTATTGCACACAGTATTCAAAGCAACTGTGATTGCATGAACATGACATACAAGTCAAGCCAGCCAAAATCCCAACATGGATGAGGTGGGCTGGTGGTGGGACTATGAGAAGCTGTTGGAAACTGATGGCTGTTCGGGGAAGGAGTCTGTTTTCTGCAGGGATGTGTGAGGCAGAGAGAGAATTTCCTAAAAGTAAAAAAATAAAAATAAAAATAAAAATAAATGGAATTTTATAAAGCTATAAAATAATCTGTGAAAGGATGTGGTCACTATTCATATACTTTTTTGATGCAATTCTCTTCTAATGAGTTTTAATCCACATGACTATTGACACATAATACCTAGGCATCAAGACATGTGAGCTATGAAAGACAGTTAAGTCCTTTCCATCTCTTTGCTTTACATACCACTTCCAAAGCTTTAACTTATTTAACTTGTGGCCAAGAAAAGAAGTAAATATAAATGAATGCTATTCATAAATGCAGCAAGATCACAGAACTGGAAGAAACAATCATCTCTGTGGATTTTAACTTGGAAGGTAAAGCCGTTTGAACATCTGACATTTAATGAACACCCTTTGGATGCTGTATTTCAATAGAGGAGACAGGAAGCACCACTATCATAACATTATTTACAGAGAAAAGAAATGGGAATACCCAAGAGTGTAGTAGAGCTTTTTCTAGCACTTGGTGAGCACTAAATAGGCTAAGACTCAAGAAAGCTAGAGAAAAGAGGCACAGGAAATAGATATTTCTTCAGACCTGCCCTTATAATCACAGTTCTGAACTTGTAACTCTGAGGTAAGACTGTCAGTGTTTGGAGACTTGGGATAGTAGACAATAATTGCTCAAGGCCCTTGTCTTCCTTTGAAATGGCTAAAAAGAACATTAGAAGGAGGCATACATGGATTATGATATGATTTTGGAATAATTGAAGAATCTAATAGAAAAAGTCACCATCACTCAAAAAGATGCTGGTCTCTTAAGTCTTTTATAATCAGGCAGAAGTTTGATGAGATACACTATTCTCCTGCCTTAGGAACAAGCAGGAAATAAGAGACCACTCTCCTGTCTATAGTGGTGACGAAGGAGAGTGATGTAATTTAGCCTGAATATAATGGAGGAATATGGAAAAAAACAAAGAAAATTTCAATCCCTCATTAACTTTTTAAAAAACATATAAGGGGAGCAACACTTCTCAACTTATTTTGTGAGTCTAGTATAGTATTTTAATGCCAAAATTAAACAAAGCTGCTAAAAGAAACGAATGGTATAGCAATATATGAAGATAGATGTAAAATTCAATAAAAACTAGCATTTCCCTGATGACTAAGGATGTTGAACATTTCTTTAAGTGCTTTTCAGCCACTGGAGATTCCTTTGTTGATACTTCTCTGTTTAGCTCTGTATCCCATTTTTTAATTGGGTTATTTGGTTTGTTGGTGTTTAATTTCTTAAGTTCTTTATATATTTTAAATATCAGCTCTCTTTCAGGTATAGGGTAGACCAAGATCGTATACCATTTAACACAAGGGAACTTAACAGTATAATTTTATTTCCTATATTCAAATTGTATTAGTTTCCAAAACTCATCCCTAGGGACAGAGTACAGATGCATTTTAGTACAGTTAGAGGATTAAGTGTCTCCAACTCCTACATGACCTCAGACTTCAAGGAAGCTTCCTCAGGGACTCAGAGTGAGCAAAACCCCAGATTGTTGTCTGTGCTGTGGTGAGAGCCCTTCTGCTCCCAGCCATGATGCTCAAGGGCTTATGCAATATATGTTTCATCAATATACTCCAGACCAGAGATATGGACGGTTCATAAATTAGTTTCAACTAATCAGTGAATTGTTTAGAGACAAATACTCCCAAATAACTGTTGTTAAGACAAACTAAACAAACCAAAAGCAAAAAAACCCCAGAAATAATTAATTCCTGGGAGGACAAAGGTGAGACAGGTTTGTCTTTTAATAAAGCACTCAGTAGCCTTTCATTCTATACTCGGTTTCATTCTTCCACTGGAAAAATTAAAGTATCTTGCTCTGTAACTTCAGGTAGGTGAGGAAGATTAGACGATTCCTTTAGGATGGAGATCTTTGGCTGTCTAATTGAACTGAGGTCTCTCCATCTCCCTGTCTCCCTGTCTTTGTCTCTCTCTTCTTTTCTTTTGGCAGGCATTACAAAGCCTTCAAGATTTCAGCATACGTGTTAAATGAATTTGAAGTTTGTGTCATTTGATAGTCTCTGCCTCCTGAAGTATTATTTAATAATTGTGGATTTGGGACACATAGGTTACCTGACATGCTGTCTAAATAGCTGCATGTAATGATTACTCTGTGTTTCTGAAGATCCTGGGGATTCATCTCAACTGCAGCAGCAGCTACAGTAAGTTTTTAATCTAACATTTTCCCAAGCTCCCCTCAAGAAATTTTCAATAAAAATAATCAAAACAACACTTTTTGAACATCTTCAGATGTTTTAGGAGGTTTTACAAAAACGTTTGTTCCTTTTAACTATAGATATGGATACAAATGCATGCTAATTTTTTAAGTATGAAGTTTACAATTCATGAAACTGCAAAAGCCCACTTTTAGGGTTTGAGTGTGGGAAGAATGTAAAGAGACTGAAGGAGCCTGGTGGGTCACTGAGCTTTCTGCTGGGCACAGCATAGGGAATGCTGCTCTGGATACTTTATTGCTTTGTTCACAGTCACACATTTTCTAGAAAAAATGCTTTGTCTTGAGGAGGATCAAATTGTACCAATAGCAGGAGATCCAGAATACATCTGAGAATCCAAAAAGGCTCTTTGGAGTTAGAGCTATGATAGACATGTGACCCTAACCACAGTCAAGTCAGGCCAGACTGGGAGGAAGCGGGGCAGCATTTGAATTCTGTTTTTCCAAAGAATCCTCCAATTCTGAAGCTGAAGTTCAAAGGTAAATACATTAAAAATTCAGTGTCTGGAATGGAGAAGGATTCTTTCTGCTGTGATTGGGAATATGAGTTGAAAGTTCGTGCTCAGGAACACTTTTAATCTTGACTTCATCAAATGCTCTTGGGTATCATGTTAAATGGTCAGGACTTGTTCTCACAATAGTAAAACATGTCCCAATACATGAATAAATATCTTTAACCTTACCCTGAGAATCAAGAAAGGTATTGATTAACATGAATTGGAAGTTATGTCTCTGACCTTTAGGGGTTTGTTTCCCTGTATTGTATTATATTGTATCATCCTAAGAAATTTAAGATGCTCAGACAGAAAATATCAGTGTTACGGTTTAGCATACTTAGGCTGTTCTTGTCCTCTGTCACAGACTAATAAGCTCTTGTTCCTTAAAATCCACCTGTCTATCCCTTGAGCATTCAACTTTAAAGTGTGTATAAGTTGATAAAATACAATGTACTCAAGAATTTCTAGTGTAGAACGGTTCCAGAGTCTTGCAGACTGGAGACCTGAACTCCTTGCCATCTGGCTTTCTTTTGGAGCTTAACAGAGGACTGTGGAGGTTTCCTGTGACCACATCTAGTGTCTTCAAGTCACTTCTCTGCAATGCTGACCCTCAAAGTGAACTGATCTGTGTTGGGGACACCGGCAACTGAGTAAATGCTAAAGAGCTAGATTCAGACATCCTGGGTTTTGATCCAGGGTTCTCTACATTTTATCACTGGGACTTTAGGTAAGTTGTTTACCTTTCACCCACAGTCTTCTTTTCTTTAAAATTCACATTTAAATGTGTCTAAACCCTTTGACACTGTCGTGAGGAATAGGTGAAATACTACACACAAATTACTTAGTAGAGTGCCAAGGGCACTGCCAGTGCTCAGTGTAAGGACGTCCCACAGGAAGCCTGTGCAGGGCATGTAAGCCTCGGTATGCTGCCTCAAAGATGGGAAAGCAGAGCACAATAAAAGCTTCCTGTCAGAATATCTGAGCATGGGAATTTAAATAAGTTACATGGTTTTCTTAGTGCGGGATGAGGTTGTCCATTTACATCCTTGCCTCCCATTGACATCTTTTGTGGAACATCAATCTCTCCCTGCTCCTTTGCACGTCCCACAGGGTGTGTGTTAGTCTTTCAACCAGTGCAGGGTATGAAACATTATTCCTTTAACCTGCCATTGAAGAACAAAGACATCAGTTTTGACATATGGTTGAGTTGTTCAGTTTGTCTTTGTGTCTGCATGATGTGAGGGAAAAAAGTAATCTTAGTGTTTTAAAAGAGAATTAGAATATATTCAGATTACTCAAAATTTGCAGGAAATAGAACTATTAACTGAACTAATGATGATAGTCAGGGTTTTGATTTTATATGTGGTTTTTATTATAAGACATGAGTTTGGTGCAGACATTTGAGTAGTTATGAAAACATATTAGTCTTGTATTTGCTATCCTAAGGATTAACTCCTCTAGAGAAGACCTGGCAATTTAAAATGCATTCCATTTTATTCTTAGAGGTTCTTGTTCCTGAGAGGATTCTTTGTACTTTGGGCTGTTTGGAATGGAGGCTGTAACCCTGGGCTTAGAGCTGTAAGGTCCATGTGTCAATGAGGTATTCTTGAGGTCACTTGGAAAGACATCTCCTTTCCACATGTGATGGGGACAATTCATCTCACTCCTCACAGTTCTGGTGTGTCAGGAATATACGAAGATATTTTTTTAAAAAGCAAACTGAAGTCCAGGAAAGAGTGAATACTGATAATAACAAAACAGTTTTAAATAATATTGGGAAGCTTGAGTGACATCTGCATTCTTCATCAAGTAAATGAAACAGATTTTGTATTAAGATGATTCTGGTTGATTATTCAAGCTTTTTTCAACTTACTGCATTAATAAATTGTTGATTAGTAGGATTAGTTCAAATGAGAGCCTATACTTGACTGTTGCATATACATGACACCCAGAATGATTCTAAGTGTTGCGTGTGGGGTCAGGGCCATCTCATCTTCTATCCCGAGTGCCCATTCCTGTCTTTGCCCTATGATCATTTGGTAAATTGACAATCACAGTTTTATGAGAATATTCCATTATCTTTTAGTTATATTTAGATGCTATTTCTTGGATTTCCACAGTGTTAACGTACAATCACTTATATTTGTTGTGACATATTTTACTAGGCTTAAATATTCATGTTTTCAATATATGACTAAATATAGAAATAAAAATTATTTTCTGATCATAAAAGTAATAATGTAATGTATAGTAATTTGGAAAATGATGAAAAATTAAAGAATGAAATAACAAGTAACCTATAATCTTGTATCTTAAGCAAATACCCTCAATATTTTAACTATTTAAAAATTTCAGTATATGTTTTGAATGACCGTAGAGCATTATTATGCTTTTGTATTTTGAAAATTGTGTGTGTGTATTTGTGTGTATGTGCACATGTAGTGCATGTTTCCATGGCAAGGGATTCCCTGGAGCTGGAGTTGTATTTGAATGTGAGGCACCTGATGTAGGCTCTAAGAACTGAACTGAAACCTCTGCAGGCACAGCATTCATTCTTAAACACTGAGCTATGCCTCCAGATTCTGCCTTATTTTTTATTAACATGTAGTAATTGCAGATATTAAAAAGATACAATATGTACTTCAACACATGTACCAATATGTACTGATCAAATCAGGGTCCTTAAAAACTGTACCTACCAGGATAGTGGGTAAGAGGGGAGGACATCCTATTGAAACTTTAGGTGTGAGAAGCCTGGGAGAAAGAGGAAATAGAAGGATCCAGCGGGTCCTGGAAAACTACAGGTGAGTCTGGGCCCTGGGGTCCTCCACAAACTGTGGCAACAGCCAACGAAAAAATAGGCAGTAAACCTCGAACCCCTACCTGGACTAGCCGATGGACATTCTCCACTGTTGAGTGGAGAAGGAGATCTAACTTTCACACAAACTCTGGTGCCCCATATTTGAACATGTCCCTTGGATGGAGATGCCTGGTGGCACTCAGAAGAAAGATAATAGGTCACCAAGGAGAGACTTGATACCATATGAGCATATTCAGGGGGAGGAGGTCCCCCTCAGACACAGACTTAGGAGAGGGGAGGGGAGTAGGGGGGAAGTGGGAGGAAGGGAGGAATGGGAGGATACATGGGATGGGCTAACAACTGAGATGTAATATGAATAAATTAATTAAAAAATATTTCCCTCTTATTGTTGCCTTTTTTATATTTGGGGACTTGGAGCTCCACTCAGGGCATCATAAAACATATAGATTATTGTGAACAGCAGTCATCCAACTGTGATGTGGAACTTGTGGTAGTTCTGTCTTTGAGTATTTAATTATTTGTTACCTGTTCTTGAGCTCCCTATTTGTATACAGTTCTATTTGTATATTTAGATTGATGATGGTTTTAGCATTTACTTATGAGAAAGAATATGTGATATTGACATTTGATTTATTTCATTTAAAAATTGCCTCCTTTCCATCCATTTCTGCAAAGATGTGAAGGAAAGGGAACATATATACTTGTGTTTTAACATCAGTGATTCACAGCCTATATAAAATGTTATGTGAAAAATTCAAAATTTAATTTTATTCTTGAAATATACATGTAAAGAACAGAATCTTCAACTACTAATTGAAGAATTATAATCATTGTAATTTTGCTTCTGTTACATTTACACAACTAGGATATAATAAATTTACTTAATTTATATAATTAGTTATATAAGTTAGTGTTGAAAGACTATTAACATGTTATAACTTAGGTGTCTTGCTAGTCTCCAATATTTTTACCACTAATGATCACTGTTTTCCATCATTCCAATGTAAAAGTCAAGTTTGCAAATTACTCCTCTGACTGCAGGAAATTAGATCCTTCCTTTGGGGTGTTCCATATCTTTTAAGAATTCTTTTGAATAAAAAAAAATAAAGACTAGGAAAGTCAACAAAGCAAATGTTTGACCTTTTTCTATGGAGTTTTGGGCAACTAGGTCTCATCTGTGACATGGTAGAATTCTTAAGATTAGAATTTGGGGACTATTTAATCACTATGATTTTCTCTTTTTATGTTTCCTGAAGATAGAATATTTTCACTTGAATTTTGAATAAAACTAATCATACCACACAGATGGAGAGTAACAGGAATGTCACTGAATTCATCTTGATGGGTCTTACACAGAACCCCCAAATGCAGAAAGTAGTGTTCACGATATTTTTGGTTCTGTACATGGTAACAATTTCAGGCAACCTGCTCATTGTGGTCACCATCATCAACAGCCAGGCTCTGAGCTCCCCAATGTACTTCTTCCTGAGCCACCTTTCCTTGATAGATACAATTTACACTTCTTCTTCAGCTCCAAAGCTGATTGTGGACTCCCTTCAAGAGAACAAAGTCATCTCCTTTAATGGATGCATGGCTCAAGTCTATGCAGAACACATATTTGGTGCTACTGAGATCATCCTCTTGACAGTGATGGCCTATGACCGCTATGTGGCCATCTGCAAACCTCTGCACTATATGACCATCATGAGCTACAAGCTCTGCATCCTTCTGGTTGGAGTAGCCTGGACTGGAGGATTTCTCCATGCGACTATTCAGATCCTCTTTACAGTCTGGCTGCCCTTCTGTGGCCCCAACATCATAGACCATTTTATGTGTGACTTGTACCCATTGTTGGAACTTGTCTGTATGGACACACACACCCTTGGTCTCTTTGTTGCTGCCAATAGTGGCTTCATCTGTCTGTTTAACTTCCTCCTCTTGATGGGATCCTATGTGATCATCCTGCACTCTCTAAAGAACTACAGCTTGGAGGGCAGGTGCAAAGCCCTCTCCACTTGTGTATCTCACATCACAGTAGTCATTTTATTCTTTATCCCTTGCATATTTGTATACCTACGCCCAGTGATCACTCTGCCAATTGATAAAGCTGTTGCTGTCTTTTATACAATGGTGGCCCCTATGCTCAATCCTTTAATCTACACTCTCAGGAATGCCGAGGTAAAAAATGCAATAAAGAAACTCTGGAGAAGAAAAGTGACTTCAGACAACAATTAAACATGTCATTGAACTTTACACACAGAGGACACACATGAAATCCCAGCCACTGTCTTTTTTCTCTAGAGATGAGAATGTCAACTATAATGCTATAATAGCTATTTCTGCAGACAATCATACTTATGTTCTCCTGTCTCATATGTCTATCATCACAGCAAATTGCTTCTGAATCAGCAAATATTTGTAAAATGATGGAAAGTCTAAAGCCCCTCTGGAATCTAAACAGCATAAATCTAGAAATTTGTTTTGAAAGTGATAATTTTATATAATATTTCATGCTGATCATTGTTGATTAATTAAGGTAACATTTTAAAGTGATCTTTTACTTTAGATCCTGGGACCCACATTAATTCTTTGTTTTTGAAATTGTATTGTCTATTAAATATTGGTTGTAAAGCAAAAGATATACTGTTCATTTTATACATAAAAGCTTTCCATTGACTTTATATTTTATAAGTTGAAATTCAATCAGAAGACAGACCTCAAAGTATCCCTGACTTGAACAGATGAAGTTTATCCATAGTAATTAATTTTATTAGGGTATTAATGATAGAAGAGTAAAAACATCTTATATGACAAATTTCTAGAAATGCATATATATTTAAAAGTAGGTTCCTCCAAGAATACTGGGATTCCAATAACTTAGAAAGGCTTCATTGTTGTCCACTGACTAATGGAGCTCATTGTGTCTTCTAAGGTTTGGATAGAAGCTGGTACAAAAGAAACACTTTTAATAAGTTAATAAGGTTTAAATATTTCACTCAGATGCTGATGGTATTGATGGATGATAAAAATGTACCAACCAAAGTCCATGTAGGATGTGGACCTAGATCTTCTGCTCAGATGTAGTAGATAGGCAGCACAGTCTCCTTGTGGGTCTCACAATATGGGAAGTAGAGACCAATTCTGACATGAACTCGGGCTTCCTAATGTTGTTTACTTGCCCCCTGGCAGGGTGGCCTTGCCAGGCCACTAAGGAAGAGGTTACAGGTAATAGAGAGAACACTGGATAAGCTGAGGTCAGACATTAGGGGAAGAGGTCTCCCCTTTCTAAGAACTAGGGGAGGGAGGGAATGGGTATATGGGAGGGGATGGGATCAGGAGGTGATGAGTGAGGGGCTGCAATCGGAATGTAAAGAATTCAAACTGCAGAACATCAGGTAACCTATATTGCTAATCCCACTACATGGGAATAGCTCTGAGACTGGCTGAGATACAAATGTCTATGCATAGACAAGTCTTCATGTTGGCAACAGATTCTCTGTGACTTATTAGAGGTATTCTTAGCATGGCCTGAAGGAAGATTTGCAGATGTCTTACTTCTGCTCAGACAATGAGCAGAGAACCAGCCTTAGTTGCTCTGTGCATCCTGCACATCTCATTCAAGTATAATGTTAGAACTGTATAATGCTTGTGAGAAATTATGTTTTCACAACAAAATAACCAGACACTGATGCTGGCTCAGACCTGACAGGATTCATTCCTCTTAGCATGGTAGATGTTGACATCCTACATCTTCTATGTTTCAGCCCCAGACACCTCAGTTGCTGTTACCCATAAGAACAGGACAGCTTCCAGGACAGCGTTGTAGAAAGCTTCTGATCCCAATTGGTCCAGCACTTCAGACTGTCTCACACAGGACTCCTAGTAAGCCTGGAATTTCTCAACATTTAGAAAATGGACCACAAATGCTATCCTTGGCTCGCTAACAATTTTCCCCAATTTTGGGGAGCATTCAAAGAAATTATTCACCCTAAATCAGCCTGAAGAAATCTTAAGAGAACAACATCCCATTTCCTCTAAGGGGGATTGGGTAGGTTTCTGTTTGCTCTCTTGGTCTACAGATGCTTATTTTCATCTGGAGTTGGTTATAAACTGTTATGGGTCTTTTACAGAGAGAAAACTAGGTTGGACTCACAGGGGTCTCTCTTTTATCTTTCTTTTGTAAGTAAGGAGATAGAAACTGAAAAGAAAGAAAGGGGGATATAGAAATATAGAAGGGAGGATAGAACAAAAAGTAGATTATTGAATCTACTCAAGTCAAGGCCTTAATTGTTACTCACAAATAAGGTTATTTTTAATTCATTGGTATAGAATTTTGTGTATTGATGCAAATCATGGTCATTTCAAATATTAGTCTAATTTTATCACAAGAATATATATCCTAGGTCTAACAGATAGATATGATTCTATAGATATATAAGGTAAAATAGTTAAATAATGTCTTCAAAAGCCTCAGAAACCTATAGTATATGGCATTTAAAGATGTTTTTAGTATTCTAAAGATTCTTTGACAACAAGATACATGAACTCCTGGCAATACCCAGCCTACATCAAATAAGATGATGAGCACCGAAGAACCTCTTTATGGAGTTGGCTTCAAATGTGGCAAACCAGTCACTGGGCAAAATGTCCTCATTTATGTCACAGAGAGAATTCTGCCTAAAAATGGGCCAGCTTAGATGCAGGCAAGTCTATGGCTGAACTCTGCCAGAACAGGGTCCTGATGAGTTCTTGCCTTGCAAATATGTCTGTCAGATATATAGGGCCAGAAGGCCAAAGATGATGCTCCAACATTTAGAGAGTGTTGGATGACTGTTGAGACAAACTTTCTGTCATTTTTTTCATTTTGGAAGCTGCTAACCTGAACTTCTGGTTCATTCAGGTATTTAGGTTTTATTCCTTCTCAAGTCTCTGGTGGGGTTGAAGACCAGATAGTTTAGTCTTACAATTAAACTTAGCTGGTTAGGGGTTAAGATGTTTTTATGTCAATATAGATTTTTTTTAAAGTTAATAGAGATGAGATATGATACATACTGGTTTTTATTCAGAAATTTAGACCCAACAAGATAGGAAAGAGGTTTACTTTAAGTTTGCCAAATACAAATAGCCAAATCACTATGAATGTAACATTTATATAGTTCCTCATTGTCCTGTGGCTCTCCCTGTTGTATGTAGTTTATTTTATTCATGTGTAATAATATACACATAAATGTTAAAAAAAGAAACATAATAAAAAAAGAAAAAAAGAACCGGGGAATTAAAAGAGAGAGAGGGAAAAAGCTCGGGCAGAAACTGCGAGCCTCACGTCCCCCTGCCTGGCTGTGGCCTGATGCCCAACCAAGACGACCCGGCAGCACTCCCCCCCCCCCGCCCCCGCCCCCCCAGTCGCCAGCGCGCCCGGCTCCATCCCCGCCTCACTCCACATGGGACTGTGTCGCTGGCTGCCGAGCGCCTGCTACTGCTGCCTGTGCCGGTGCATGGAGGAGTCTGTACAGCCAGAGAAGGAGCCGCGCTGGTCAGTGGTAATAATCCATATTCCTCATTTGGAGCGACCCTGGAGAGGGACGATGAAAAGAACTTATAGAGCATGCCTCATGATGTGTCACACACAGAGGCCGATGATGACAGGATCTTGTACAATCTGATAGTCATTCATAACCAGCAGACCAAAGACTCAGAGGAGTGGCAAAGACTCAACTATGATATCTACACCCTGAGGCAGATGCTCCGGGAAGTGAGAAACAGGTGGAGGCGAATCTTAGAAGATTTGGGTTTTCAAAGGGAGGCAGACTCCTTGCTGTCAGTGGCCAAGCTCAGCACCCATGAGTGATTCTAAAAACACGAGAAAGGACAGAGAGATGCTGCTGAAACTGGCGCAAGAGACCTTCTATCTTCCCCGCCAGCTGAGAGCTCTCCGAGAGGTATCTCTTGGTTGTGGATCGTCTCATTGCTCTGGATGCCACTGAGGAGTTCTTTAAGATTTCTAGCCGAACCTACCCCAAGAAGCCTGGGGTCCCGTGCCTGGCAGACGGCCAGAAGAAACCGCATTACCTTCCATTTCCAAGCCCCTAGAGGAAGGACCAGAAGGACAGAATTCTTTCACCACGACACAGTTGTTTACCAAAGTCAGACATCTGCCTGCAGTTGCAAGTGAGCCATTCGTATGGTCTTCCTCGGGACCTTTGCCTACGAGTGCCTGGCATTACATTAAAACACCCGATGACTGGGGACCCAGAGAGGAGGTTAAAAGAATTGGTCGGTGGGAATGCAAACTAGTACAACCACTTTGGAAATCTATCTGGTGCTATCTCAGAAAAATGGGAATAGGGCTTCCTCAAGACCCAGTTATTCCACTCCTTGGAATATACCCAGAAGATGTTCCAGCACACAACAAGAAAATTTGTCGACTATGTTCATAGCAGCCTTATTCATAATAGCCAGAACATGGAAACAGCCTAAGTGTCCCTCAATAGAAGAATGGATAAAGAAACTGTGGTACATATACACTATGGAATACTATTCAGCTTTTAAAAACAAGGAATTCCCGAAATTTGTGGATAAATGGATTGAGCTAGAAATGATCATAATGAGTGAGTTAACCCAGAAGCAGAAAGACTCAAATGGTATATACTCACTTATATCTGCATATTAGCCCAAGGGGCATGTCCCACGAAAGCCTTCACTCACCAGGAAACTGAGACAGAGGGGAGGACATCCTATTGTGACTGTAGATGAGAGAAGCATGAGAGAATGGCAAAGTAGAAGGATCCAGAGGGTTCTAGAAGCCTACAAGTAGAACATTATGATAGGCAGACTTGGGCCCAGGGGTCCCGCTCAAACAGAGGCACCAGCCAAGGACAATACAGGCGGTAAACCTTAAACCCCTACCCAGATCTAGCCAATGGACAGAACACTCTCCACAGTAAAGTGGAGAGTGGGATATTACTTTCTCACATACTCTGGTGCCTCACCTTTGACCATGTCCCCTGGAGGGGGAGACCTGGTGGCACTCAGAGGAAGGACAGCCGGTTACCAAGAAGAGACTTGATACCCTATGAGCATATACAGGGGGAGGTAATCCCCCTCAGGAACAGTCATAGGGGAGGGGAATAAGGGGAAAATGGGAGGAAGGGAAGAATGGGAGGATACAAGGGATGGAATAACCATTGAGATGTAACAAGAATAAATTAATAAAGGAGAAAAAAATTAAAAAAAAAAGAAAAAAAAAAAAAGAATTGGTCGGTGTCCAGTTCTTCCTGGATAGTCAGATTCCAAGAACTCAAAGCTTCGTTGGTCATGTAAGCTACCGTCATTCATCCCCTAGAGGGCTGGCGTTCTCTAACCAGCAAAATAGCATGACTAGCAGAGAAAGGTGTAGCTGAGCCCTCAATTACTTCACCAACTTTGAAGTAAATCATTGTTAAATGCGATACTAGACAAAATGCCCCAAATTTCACAAGATTCTAGGCCACATATGATCCCTCTTTGATTTGGAAACATCATGCAGTGGCTGGGATGTTGTTCGGGGCATCACTTTGAGCACTGGGTTTGGGTTTTTTTTTTTCCTGTTTTTTAAGTATAGGTAAACCAGACCATAGAAATGTGTAGATGTGCAGCCTGGATAGCAGAACTTCCTGCAGCTAAGTGTCTTCATCTTTGCTGCAAGCGCCCTAAAGCCGCAGCATTAATCCAGGTTACCCAGTTACCTTGTGTTTACCTGTTGCCCCATTTCTCGTCCAAAAGCCCTTGGCGCCTTATGAGGAATAGTACACCCGTAGACTGGAATGTTTGGCCTCCACTTCCAGTCTTGAATCTGAGGCTTGCACCTGCCTAGTGACCTTGGGGTGCAGACCTGCAGACAGCGAGGTGCTGACAGAGATCACCGCTGGGTCTTCTATCAGTCTCAAGACAATTTTCAAAATGGAGCTGATGCTAACAGTGCCCACTGATTGCTCACAGAACGAGAAGCCTCATTTCCTGAGATCATAAGCAAGGAGCTTGCCAAGAGATGGTGGCTCGTTTTGTTGAAAAGCCTTTAAAGACTTGTGGGTTTCATCTGTACACCACTGAGAACAATAGAGATATTTTTATTTTTGAATGATTTTGCACTTCTGACTTCAGGTTGAAAATAAATTTGTGTTAGTCTGTTCAGGGGATTGTGACTTGAACATTTTCATATCCCGAGAAGGTTTTTTTTTTGTTGTTGTTGTTTTGTTTTTGTGTGTGTACTCCAAGTTTAAAATATTTACTAGGAAATACGTGTCCTCCATACATTAATATATTGTAAACTAATTTAACAGATGTATTTCAGGGAAATTCTTCCTAGTTTAGTAAGTAAGGTAAAAGTTTTATTTTTTTAATATTTAGGGCTTAATCTCTGCTTCACGTTGTTTAAAATTAGCCTGCGGATATTTTTACTCACCTCTGTGGGCTTTTAGAAGACAAGCAATAAAATAAACAAAAGAAATTAAAAAAGAAAAGAAAAGAAAAAAGAAAAGAGGTCAGTTTTTACATGCTCTTATGGTTGTTTTCTTTTTCTATACAATATATGTTATTCATATTTGTTTCCATCTCCAACTTCTTTTCTGATTTTCCCTTTCACAGCAGGTATTAATTGCAAATAAATTCTTGGTTAGGAGTAGAAGTTTGTGTTTACTTCCCCTTTTCAATGCTGAGATATTTTTCTGGTTTGATTCTGTGCAGGTCTTGTGGTTCCTCTTCTGGTTCTTCACTGACATGTCTGGATGACCCATGAGACAGACAATAATGAGATCTACATGCTCTGCACCAAATGTGTGCTGCTTTCCCTTCTATTCCCTTGGGATTATATTATTTGTATTGCATGATAAATACTTTAATTCTCACAGAAAATAACCAATAATAGTTTAGGAGTAGCTCCCTGCCTGTTCCTTTTTGTAAACCTTTTGTTGAGACTCTTTAGTGCACTGTGCTTACATCTCCTGATCATCTAGGAAGTTTTTGTATTTTTATTTCATGTTAATCATTACAATGAGCTGTCAGAGGTCAACTAACCTATGGTAAAATTGCATTTTAATGAACAAATTGGATTTGCAAAGGTAATAATCACACTTACTGCTGTCTTAAAAATAAAAACTGAATATGTTTTTTATAAAATAATGGTATGTGAAGTATCTTCCATCTTAGTTATATTGGGATATTATAAAGTCAAGCAGAACTATCAATCACCATAAATGGAGAAAATAAGATATTCTATGATGAAGTCAAATTTAAACATTATCTAGCTACAAATCCATCCATACAGAAGGTGTTATAAGGGAAAATCCAAATAAAGGTGGTTAACTACACACATGAAAACACAGGAAATAATCTCATATCGCCAAAACCAAAAGAAGGTAGACATACACACACACACACACACACACAAGCTGCTGCCGCCACCACTACCACTATCACCACCACAACCGTAGCAGGAATTGACAAGGAATTGTTTATTGATATCTTTCAATATCAACAGCCTTAATTCTCCAATAAAAACACTGATAAACAGAATAAACATGAGAACTGGACCCATGGTTTTGCTGTATACCAAAAATACAGCTCAACATCAAGAATAAACATTACCTCAGGATAATATGTGAGAAAAATATATTCCAAGCAAAAGGACCAAGAAGGAAGGAAGCTGGTACAGCTATTTGTTGTTGCTGTTGTTAAAACAGGCTTTCTCTGTATAGCCTTGGCTGTCCTGGACTCGCTGTGTAGACCAGGCTGTCTTAGAATTCATAGTGATCCGCCTGCCTCTGCCTCTGAGAGCTGGGATTAAAGGTGTGTACCACCACACCCAGCTCTGTTATAGCTATTTTAATACCTAACAAAATAAACTTCAAACCAAAATTAAGCCAGATGGTTCTAGTACAGAGTTCTACCAGATTTTCAAAGAAGAGTTAATGCCAATATACCTCAAATTATCCCACAAAATAGAAACAGATGGAACATTGCCAGATTCATTTTATGGAGCCACAGCTAAATTGATACCTAAATCACACAAGAACTCAACAAAGAAAGAAAATTATGGACCAATTTATTTTGAATATAAGTGGAAAAATATTTTAAAAAGTTGCAAACAGTCAAAGAACACGTCACACATATCATCCACCATGATCAAGTAAGCTTTATCCCAGAAATTCAGAGGTGGTTCAACATATGGAAATTATTCAATGTAGTCACCATATAAACAAACTGGAAGAAAAAAAATCATGTGATCATCTTATTAGAAGCAGAAAAAAAGCCATTGTCAAAAATTCAACACCCTTTCCTGATAAAAGTATTGGAGATATTAGGAATGCAGGGGACATACCTGAACATAATAAAGACAATTTACAGAAAACCTATAGCCAACGTCAAATAAAATGGAGAGAAATTCAAAGCAATTTTACTAAAATCAGGAACAAGACAAGGTTGCCTATTCTCTCTAAATCTATTCAATATAGTACTTGAAGTTTTAGATAGAGCAATATGACAATTGAAGATGACCAAAGGGATACAAAATAGAAATAAAGAGGGCACAGGATCATTACTTGCATGTATGATAGTAAGTATAAGTGACCCTAAAAATTCCATTGGAAATCTTGTAAATATTGTTTTTATTTCCTCAGATGAGGGAATAAGATGAGAGCCATTCCCAAGCCTTTTTAGCCCTTTCCAAACTCTTACTGGCTGGCTCAACTCAGCTGTTCAGGCCTAAAGTCCTCTCCAAGTTGAGTAACTCAAAGGGCTTCTCTTGGCTTCTGACTGTATTGCTCTGTCTGTCAAACTAATCCTGGCAATATGTTTTGATCTTCTGGCTCCTCCTTATCCTCTGGCTCATTCTGTCTTCGCCTAGTTTGTTCTTTCTGCAATCCGTCTCTATAAAACTGTCCTAGTAAAAAAAAGTCTCAATAAAAAGCTTTCCCAAGTCACCCCTGATACATTAATAATATTCTGCTATGCTTGCAGACAAGACCCTAGCATAGATTTTTTTTCTGAGAGGCTACACCAAGAAGCAGCAGATCAAAACAGATGTTGAGACTCACAGCCAACCATGGGACAAAGTGTAGGGAGTCTTTGTGGAAAAGTGGTGAGAAAGATAGAAGAACCTGGAGGTGACAGGACCTCCACAAGAAGGCCAACAGAGCTAATTAACCAGGGCCCAGAGGGGCTTGCAGAGACTGAAGCACCAAGCAAGGACTGCATAGACTCAATTTAGGGCCCCCTATATGGATGTAGCTGATGGGAAGCTCAGGCTTCATGTGGGTCCCCCAGTATGGGGAGTGGGTCTGTCTCTGACATGAATTCTATCACCTGCTTTTTGATCACCCACCCTCTGGTGTGGCTGCCTTGCCAGGACACAGGGGAAGAGGACATGCCCAGCTCTGATACAACTTGGTGAGTTGAGGTGGGCGGGTAGGGGGACCTCATTTCCTGAAGAATAGAGGAGGAGTGATGCAGGAAGAGAGAGGAAGGAGGTGGGAGAGGAGGGAGGGGCTATGATTGTGATGTTAAATAAATAAATAAATAAATAAATAAATAAATAAATAATCTTCTTGCACTGCTTTTAAGTAGCCTGTGTTTCTTGCCCTAGTGTCACGAGGGTTGGGAATATCCTATCTCTGACTCATCCTTTCAATTTTTTTTTCTGATTTGTCATTTTGTCTGCCTCAAAATTACATGTCATTTCAAACATGGCAGTTTCTCTCTATAAACTAATCTTACCTTCACTGTTTGGGATTAAAGGTGTGTACTAAAGGCCTATCTGTATTTTAGCCAGATCACATAGATCTAGAAGGTCTTTGGATGTGATTCCTTGTCAGAGAAGCCATGTTTCTGTATTAAAATTCCCCTACAGAAACTCCTACAGCTGATAAACACTTCCATCAAGTGGCTGGATACCAGACAAACTAAAAAGAAAACCAGTAGCCTTCCTATATACAAATGACATATGGCCGGAGGGAAAAATGGAAATAAAACCCTTCATAATATCATCAAATAATATCAAATATATTGGGGTAATTCTAAAGAAGTAAGTATCTTGTATGATAAAAACTTTAAATCTTTGAAAAAATAAATTGAAGAAGATATGAGAAGATGGAACGATCTCTCATGATCCTGGATGTGTAGGATTAACATAGAAAAAAATGACCATCCTACTGTAATCAATCTACAGATTCAATGTAATTCCCATCAAAATTCCAACACAATTGGTTATAGACCTTGAAAGGACTTTCCTTCCCCTCATATGGAAAAACAGAAGACACAGGATGGCTATATCAATCCTGAACAATAAAAGAGCTGCTGGAGTTCTTTTGGCTCCAGATTGAGGAATGTTTTGCTTTCTAAATTAGACCTGCTCAAAGGACCACTGTGGTCTGTGATGACACTGAGGGCCATGTGTGTGTGCCAGTGTCCTACAGCAGCCAAGGTCTGTGCTGATTTCCTTGGCCAGTGTTAACCAGCGAAGGTCATAAGGATGTATATGGTCTATGATGCATTCTGCTTTCCACTGGCCATGCTGCTGCTGGGTGCTATATTCATGTGAGTGGGCTGACCTGCCACCTATGGCCATGGTGATGTCTGGGTCTCTGGTGCTGCCAAGGGCTATGACTGACTCTAAGGTCCTACTGCAGCTAGGGTCTGTGTTGGTGTCCATAGTCCATGTTACCCTCAAAGCCTATCCAACTGTCCATGGTCTATGCTGAAGCCTGAAGCCATATGATATCTGTGGTTCAGGCTGCCTCCAAGGGTCTTGTCTGGGATTATGCTCCTACTGCAGCTGGGGGCTATGTTTGTGGTCTTTGCTGTGGCCAGAAATCGTGAGGAAGCCATGATCCAATCTCCAGCTGACTGTAAAGAGGAAGCTACTTTGACAGTGATATTGATGACTGCAGATGCACAGTTAAGGGAGAGGGACATGGAAGGCTTCTGTGACAATTTCTACCCCTAGCTCCACTCCCAAAGTGACAGCCTAAAAGTAAAGCTATCAAAGAGAATTCTTTAAAAGTGTGATAAGTGTAGCTCTCTACAACTAATGGCTTCTGGTGGGGTACAGGTAGAGAAGGACTCAATTTTCTTAAGGAAGCAGGCCACTATGAGTTTGACCAGGCTAAATTAAGTATATGCACAACACAAATTGGAACTTTTTGTTTGTTTTTCATTTTATTTTGTCGTGGGGAAGTCACAAGAGCAGGGGGTGGACATGGGATGACTGGGAAGTGAGTTGATGGGGTGTACTAGAAGAAATTCCCAAAGAATCAATAAAAAATTTATTTTGGAAAAAAAACCCAAATTATCCAGTTAAAATGGAGTATAAATTTAAACAGAGAATTCTTAGCAAAGGAAATTTAAATGACTGAAAAAATACTTAAATACATTCAATATCCTTAGCCATCAGGAAAAGACAAATCAAAACTACCTTAAGATTCCATCTTATACCTGTCATATTGGCTAATATCAGTAACACAAGTGTTAGTCCATGTCAGTTGGATGTAGTAAACAAAGCTCTGCTATTTCAATTAAGGTGAGATGGTTGTTGAGGGAAGAGAATTTAAAATGTGCTTTTTGGCTTTGTGATGAACTCAAAATGGTTTTTAATCAGAAAGCAAGACTTCAGCTTTTCAACAATAAAAGTGAATTGCAGAAAATAGCTTACTTGGTTGACATCTTTGCCATCATGAATGAGTTAAATTTATCACAGACGCAAGGACCAAATGTGACCTGCTTAGATTGTTCTGAAAAGATCTGATAATACCAAATAAATTATCAGCTTTGGAAAAAATGTTGAAAATAAAATTCATGTGTTGCCTACCGTATCTACTTTATTTGGGGAACAAAACATTGAATGGGACAAAAGGCTTGTGGTGATAATTATTTTGAACAAACACTTGCATGTGCTTGCAGACAAATTTTCATCATGTATTCCAAATCTACCTGAAATGACTGAAACTTTAGCTTCTACAGATAAATAAGAATCCCAGTATAGGTGTAAAAGACTTTGTTTTAGTTTGCTTAACATAATGTCCTCTGATCTATGTCATTGCAACTGACAGAATTTCCTTTATCCTTTAAGGTTGAACAGTATCCCACTGTGTGCTTGCAAGTACATATAATAATACGATATTTATTAATTCATTTTAGACATTTAGGTTGATCCTTCTATTGACTATTATAAATAATGATGCAATAGAAATGAGGGAATAGATAATATTTCAAGACAATGTTTTCATGTACATTTGAACATGTAAACTGATATCCCACAGTTATTTTATTTTTAACTTTTGGGTGGAATTATTTTTTATGATTCTAGTAATTTCTAGGCCCATAAAATTTGAAAAGTACTTTTACTACCATATCCTTACAAATATCCACTATATTTTGTCTTGGTGACAAGTATATAACTGATGTGACATGATAACCCTTTGTGATTGTGTTTTTCCTTCCTTTGGTTATGAGAGATGATTCCAATTTCCCTCACATAAAATTGTTGGTTATTTTGAAATATGTAAATACATGTCATTTGCCCATTTTAAAGTATTGTGTTGTTTATTTCCTGTTTCATGTATACTAGATATTGGTCTTTCGTCATATATATTGTTTGCAACTATTTTCCCCATTATATACATCGAATTTTTGCTCTGTTAATTTTTCTTGCATCTACAAGAGAGGTTTTTTTTTGTTTTTAGTTTAATGAAATCTCATTCTCTTGTTTTTATTTTGTTGTCTCTGATTTTGTATTTGATATAATAGTCATTGCTTAAACCGATGTTACCAAGATGCTGCTCAGTGGAGGTCTATGGTTTAAAGACCTTGCATTTAAGCCTTTTCCCTCCTTATTTTGAGTTGATTTTTAGTCATGGTAGAAAAAAGTGTTGTTTCATTCTTCTTCTTGTGATATTCATCCTCCCATCATTTATTGAAGAAACTGTCATTTTTATTATCTGTTCTTAGCACCTTTGTAAATATATCAATAAACTATACACTATATTTCTAGAATTTCATTCCTACCCACATCGTGTCTTTATATATATTTTAATACTGTTAACATGTCATTTTGATTCCTACAGCTTTGCAAGATATGCTGAAATTCAGGAGGGCAGTACCTTCAGACATTATATTTGCTGAAGATTGCTTTGGCTATCTGTGATCTTTTATAGTTCCATGATTATTTTAGGATGTTTTTCACATATATGAAAATGATATTGGCATTTTAATGTTAATTGTATAAATATCTAGATTGGTTTGCAAAGTGTACATATTTTGATTATATGAATTCTACTATATAAACATTGAAAATCTTTGCATTAATGCGTAATGTCATTATTAAAAATCAGCAGTGTATTATAATCCTCAGTGTACACCTAATTCTCGCTTTAATTTTCCAATTAAATGTACTCATAAATATTTAATTCCATATGCTATTATAACTAGGATTTAAATTTTTATTTTGATCTAATGGCTTTGCAACCTGAAACTATTCTTAATTTATTAGTTGGTAGTTTTTTAAAAGGGGTTTCAGTTTGAAAAATGGTCAACAACCAGCAACTTAATTTCTCTTTTTCTAATTTAGATGATTCTATTTCCTTTTTTTGCCTGATTTCTTTCATCACTATGTTGAACAGAAGTGGAGAAAGTAAGCATGCTCATTTTGCTCCCAATTTTAGAGGCAAACAACATTTTACTGTTGAATCTTATCTTAGCTTTTGGATTGTCATACATAACCCTCTGTAGTCCATTCCCTGTATAACTTTATTTTTCTCAGGAACTCTTACAAGAAGATAGAAATAAATATCCAGGAAGCTCAATGTGCATTTACTAGAATGAATCCAAACAACCTATATCAAGCAAGAAAAGTGGTCAGAAGTTAAATAAAAAAGCAGTGAAAACACAACACCAAAGAAACAACCTACCAAAAACCAAACAAAAACAAAAACCCAAACTAAGCCAAACCAAAACAAACTAATCAACCAAACAAAAACCCCTACTTGATGCATTCAAGGAATTCACCATCAGGCAATTAGTGGTGTTAAACACACACTTAGCAAATGTTTTTGTGCTTGGTATATTCCTTATGCTCACAAATTGTTGTCAAATGAACGAGGGACAAAGATGATGACTTTTTTATTCTGATATGGTTTTGTACATATAATAAACACTACTTAAAAACAGTTTTTCATAATAAAATTTCTAAAAACTAGAATTATTAACAGGAAATTATAACCCTAATATCTCACAATCATAGGTTAATGATATTTTACTGAGAACTGAGAGAATTTTAAGGTAAATGATTTTCTCGTATTTTGAGAATAGAGTTCAGAGATTTTTGGTTAGTTTTCAATATAACCAACTTGTAGTTTCCCAAAGTAGACTAACTAGAATTCTCATGTTTTTAATAATAAAAGGGTAAGAAAGAATTCCCTAGCTTACAATTACTTTGCCTCTAAATTTTGTAGAATTTATTTGTCTTCCCTCATATTTCCATTCAATTATTCCCTATTTATTATATATTAGACTGGGTCATTTTCTAGTTGTTTGTAGATGGCAAGTGCTTTATAGAACATGATTATATAACTAATAAATTATATAGCACTGCCAGATAGCCAGTGTTCTTTTGTTGTTTAACCACCATCCTTTTGAATGGAGTATCAATGTAATATTGGTGATGGAAACAATAGAAAATGTTTCTGATGTTTACAAGAAATTAAAAAGGTTGTGATTACAAATTTCTTATTTTTTAGATTATTAGATATTAAATGGTCCATTGGTGGTATAGACTTGTGCTAGCTAGATATTCCAATGGTCAAGGTGATGAACAGTCATCAAATATGATTTGTAAAAAGGTGGAAATAATAATAAAAATGATCAGGTCTGTTATATATATTCATAATCTTTTACTAAAAATGTTAAGTAGTCTGTTTCTCTGACCTGCTTATTATCATTCTGTGATAAAGTATCATCACAATTATGAATATAGCCTGGAAAATCAGTCATACTTTGCTTAATGGCTCATCAATATTGTCTTGCTCCTCACCTGTAAAATGGAGACAATATATATGTTGAAAAGATTAGTCTACAACACTATTACATTTTATTATTCTTTGTGTGAAGAAAAGCCTATCAACACATATTGATTGAAGCTTGGGAAATTAATTTCTAATCTGGTAGAATTTGGTAGAAGTCCTGAGTTAAATTTTTGTACATTTCTTATACTCATTTCTAACCCCAAGGCAGAATACATGAATTATGAAATATTTTTTATTTTATTCATAACATTTCTTTCTGGCTTCAAATACAATGTCATTTTGATGATTATCTTTTTGATACTTGCCTCAGATGCTGAACTTTAGAAACATTTTCTTGTTGATGGGAATAGCTTTTCATCTACATAATTTCTTAATGGCATCTTTCATCTGAGCATTTCTCAAGGTGTAGATTAGAGGATTTAACAAGGGAGTTATCATAGTATAGAAGACAGCAACTGCTTTATCAATAGGCAAATTGGCTGACGGTCTCATGTACACAAAAATGCAAGGCACAAAAAACAAGACAACCACTGTTATGTGGGAGACACAGGTGGAGAGGGCTTTGCGCCTCCCCTCTGCACTGTGGTTTCTTAGGGAACGTAGGATGACCACATAGGAGATCAGCAGAAGGAGGAAGTTTAACAGACAAATAAAACCACTGTTGGCAGCAACGAAGAGCCCAAGAATGTGAGTATCAGTGCAGGCAAGATTGAGCAAAGGGTTCAGATCACACATAAAGTGATCTATGACATTAGGGCCACAGAAAGGTAATCTGAAGATGAACAGGATCTGTATAGTTGCATGAAAAAATCCCCCTACCCATACCACTGCTATCAGCAGGCCACATACTCTTCTGCTCATGATGGTTGTGTAGTGTAAGGGTTTGCAGATGGCCACATAGCGGTCATAGGCCATCACCGTAAGCAGGATGCCCTCAGCACCTCCAAAGAAATGCTCCCCAAAGACCTGGGTCATGCATCCATTAAATAGGATGGTCTTCTTTTCATGAAGTGAATCTAGGATCAATTTAGGAGTGTTGACAGAGGAATAACAGGCATCAATGAAAGAGAGATAAGCTAAGAAAAAGTACATGGGTGATCCCAATGACGTACTGGCAGTTATAGTGACCACAATGAGCACATTGCCTACCATGGAGATGATGTAGATGACTAAAAATACAGCAAATACAATTTTCTGCATGCTTGGGTTTCCAGTGAGCCCCAGGAGAACAAACTCTGTCACGTTGTTCCTAATTTCCATGTAGTTTGTGTGTTACTCAATTACATTATCTGAAAAAATATTATTGTATACTTGGTCATATAAGCAAATAACAAATGCTCAATTCTATTGAGAAATGAGGTTTTTCCAAAAACAATCTTTTTAAGATGGGAAGTAAGTGTTCCCAGATCTTGAAGATTACTCAAATTGTTTGTTACTCCACAAGGTAGGAAGTCATTTGTGCACACTTCATCATTTGGTATGGCTAAGAGTATAATTAAAAATAATTGATTTGGCACATAGAACCAGTTAAAATTTCGAAGGTACACTGAAGAGGAATGTAAGGTCTACAGAGGCAAAGCTATGGAATTTGTCTTTTGTTCCCCCCTTTTTTAAAAGACCAGTATTTTATTAGTTCCTTGAGACATTAAAAAAAAAAACAGTATATTTGTATCACATTCACACTTCTTGAGCTCTTTCTAGACCCTGTCTTCTCTGCACATCCAACTCTGTTTCCATTAAAGACACACTTTTCAATACCCTTTATTCTAGAAAAGGCAGACAGGGCCAGGCAATTGAGAATAGGAACAGGTGAATGAAGAAGTGCAAGTGTGAACGTTTGCAAACTCTGCTTGGATGAAGAGACATGGTGGCCAGAGAACTCCAGTGAGTAGGGCATTTATAACACTCGACCTAAGGTGTATGTAGGCATTGGTTATGAAAATATAAAAGAGTTTATAATAGTTATTGTCTAGATCCAATGAGCTGAATATTTGTTAAAATACATACCTTTTAGTGAATAATACCCTGTGCAAGGCACAGTAGTAAAGGTTTTGCACTTATGGTTTAATTTATCACTCATAACAATCCACATGGTTGGTTGTATTTCATTTCATTTTCATATGAAGCAATGTAATTATGCCATCAGCACAATAATAATCATATGAATTTTAGAAATGAAAAGTTATAACAATAATAATCTGATTTCAATCTTTTTGGATAGCAGGGTTTTAAGTACATTACAAATATTTGATATTTAAATAAAATATATAATAATATAATTTTGTATAATTTTACATATCAAATAATAAATGTATAAAGAAACTGAGTATCACATCTGAAAGCGAGCAGCTAGTAAAAGTCATAGCTCAATTAGGTCATGTTATATTTGTTAATCACTCTTCCTCCAAATTCTAAACTTAAGTTCTATATTATAATAAGCAAATAATCCTGAGAGAGTAATATTCCTTTAATATAGCTAGAAGTTCATGGAGAAATTTTATTACCATGCATGTTCATACACATTTTAATTCCCAAACATTTGGAAGACATGATATTCGTTAGAGGCTCTTTCATATTGATCTCTCTGAAACCCTGTTTTTTACTTCCTCAAAGCCCCTTCCAAAATCTTGTCTTCTCATTCTTTGGTGACATGTTTGGTATTTTTTTTTATCACAGTACACAGTATATTAGATTCAGAATTGTAAGTATATTTGTTTATAGTCTTTATTTTTAACCTAGCTATATTTCTTGGCACTGCGAATCTTGCTTCCTAATGTAAAAAGTAAAAATAACATCATGGTTTCACAAATTGTTAAAGAAATTAATTGAAAATACACATCACAATGCTCTGGAAACATATGGTATTTTCCTTTATTTTTAATTAAATCTACATTCCTATAAGATGGGAAGAATCATTGATAGGAGCTAAAGAGTCAACAGTGTAGTAGATTAAAGAAGAATCATTTCCAAAGTTACTTTTACAGAAGACACAGAAACTTAGAGCAGCCAATCCCAGGAGGGCTTGTTTGTTTTTGTTCTTAAAACTTTCTTATTCACTATATTACTATTCATATTTATACCTCTGTATGTAGGAAACATATTTAAATGTTTTCTTATTTCCCATGATTAGTCTTGACTAATATGCAAGTATTTCATAGCAAAAACATGCTAGGAAGCTACATCATACAAAATATTTAATCTTGCTAAACCTCAAGTTCCCATCTGCCAAACTAGATTAATCATATTGACCACTGATATTTTGAAGAATTGAGTGAAAATGGAAGGTGCTATTACTACATATAAGGAGTCCAAACATAATTTTTACCATTGGAAAGTGGACATATTTAATAAGATTAACATGATTGAAACACTTACCTTAGTCATTTTAGTAGTTAGAGGTGATCCTTATTCTGTTTAGGAACATTGGAAGAAAATACCATCTAAAATCAAACTCGTTTTGGAGTTGTTTCATTTTTATAGATGTGACGTTTTTGACAAGGAAACCTATTCAGAAAATTCAATATTAAATAAACAGTTATTTAAAATTATACTTATTAAATATGTTGATATTTTTGTAGATCAGTTTTAAAAAGTAAAGCTCTGTAATACAAAGTAAAGTATTCTTAAAAGTAAAAATTATTTCATCTAGCCTAGTGTCTAAAACATTTTCACAAAAGGTTGGATTTTTTACTCCAAATGGATTTACTTGTAACACTATAAAGAAGTGGTTCCTGCATGTGGTTCTGGTCCTATTGAGTAAGAAACCAAAATCTGCAGGAAGCATATGCTTTCATATGAGCCACCTTACCCACCGTCAATGTTCTTAAGTGGCAACAAAACATTTCCTCCGTACACCACATGGGTAATCACAGAGGTTCCAGAAAGTTTCAGGGGCATTGCTCTTTCTCTCTCAGGAATTAATTATCTGCTTTGACAGAGAGAGATTTTAAAAAATTATTGTTTTTCTTAAATTATGTATTCAGGAGATACATTTGAAAGGAACCTATTCTAGAATGGGGAATTTATATTCCCTACACTTAGAACAAGAGTCTTCCAGTGAGCCCGGGTCATTAAGAAAGTGGATAACAAAGTGCCATAAAACCAGTGTGGATTTGTGATGCATTTTTCTCTGCTGATTTATGTTCTGAGTTGTTTTCGGTTTATTATTACATCTTGTGTGAAAACTCACTTCTGTTTACTTTAAATCCTGAAGAGTGAGGGTGTAAATATATTTTGATTTTGATGGACATTGAGTATCCATGCTTCCTTTTTCCTCTTCTCTAACAATATATTCTATATATTAACTATCTGTTATATGTATATCTGGTAAATACTTTTTTTCCATTCTGAAGATTGCCTCTTTTCAAAATGACTGTATCCTTTGCTGTAAAGAAGCTTTCTGGTTGTATGTGGTCCCATCTGTCAATAGTTGGTCTTCATGTCTGTGCTATTGGGGTCCTGTTAAGAAAGTCCTTTCTTGTGTCTATAAGTTCAAGCCTATTCCATACATTCTCCTTTATAAAAGTCATGATATCAGGTCTTATGTCAAGGTCTTTGATCCATTTGGAGTTTGAGTTTTTCTGAGTGAGATATTAGAACCTAGTTTTATTATTATATATGTAGCTATCCACTTCAAGATGCTAACTCTTTTACAATGCATTTTTTGTGTCTTTGTCAAAAATCAGTTGACTGTAAGAGGGTGGGTTTAAATATGGGTCCTTAAATCTACTTCATGATGAATGATCCTATTTTTATGCCAGTATCATGCTATTTTTATTATTATAGTTTTGTAACATAACTTGACATCTGAGATGGTTGACCTCCAGCAACTTTTTTGTTGTTCAGTATTATTTTGGTTATTCTGGGTCATTTATATTTCTGCATTAAACTGAAAATTGTAATTTCAATTTCTGTGAAGAGCTGTGTTAAATATTTTGAGACAGGTCATCATGGAATTTGCTTTCTAACCAGGCTAGCTCTAAACTCAGAGATTCATTTGCCTATGTCTTTTGAGTTTTAGGTTAAAAGGTGTGTGCTACTACTGTTTCTCTCTGGGGTTCAATTTTAACTTTTATTTTTATTTTTTCTATTATTAAAAATAGTTTTCCCCATACAATACAAATGGCCAACACAAAATGAACACAAAGAAATAATTAGGGGTTCTTTGTTTCATAATGTTTTCTCAGGGAACAGTTTTTGGTAACTAAAAGGCCCTTTGTTTATATATTATGGCTTCTAGTTTTGTGGGTTTTTTTTAATTTTTAATTTTTAATTTGTTCCCTTTACACCCTACTGGTAGCTCCCTCCCTCATTGCCTCCCAATCTTACCCTCCCTCCCTCAATCCTTCTCCCTTGCTTCCCTAGTTCTCAGAAAGGGGAGCCCTGCTCCCCTAACATCTGACCTCAGCCTATCAAGTTTAATCTGGACTGCCTGTATCCTCTTCTGTGGCCTGGCAAGGTCTATCTGGCAGGGGGAAGTGATCAACAGGCGGGGGCCATGTTAGATGTAGTCCCTACTCCCCATATTTTGGGACCCACAAGGAGACTGTGATGCCTATCTACTACATTTGAGCAGGGGGTCTAGGTCCTTACCATGCATGGTCCTTGGTTGGTGCATCAGTCTCTGCAGCACCTCCCTTCTATACCTGAATTTGTTGGCTCCATTGACCTTCTCGTGGAGCTCCTGACCCCTCCAGGTCCCTCTATTCCCCAAATCTTCCATAAGACTCCCTGTACTCCACCCCAGAGTTTGGCTGTGTGTCTCAGCACCTGCTTGGGTCTCCTGCTGGGTGGACTCTTTCAGAGGATCTCTATGGTAGGCTCCTTTCCTGTTCCAGTTCTTCAACTACTTTCTGTGTCTATTCTGTTTGTCATTCTGAATGAGAATTAAGCATTCTACTGAGGATCCTTGTTGTTTTGATTTTCTTTAGGTCTGTGTATTATTTGGCTAATATCTGCTTAAGAGTGAGTATATACCATGTGTATCTTTCTGGGTCTGGGTTACCTTACTCAGGATGATCTTTTCTAGTTCCATCTGTTTGCCTGCAAACTCAAGATTTCCTTGTTTCTAATGGCTGAGTAGTATTCCATTGTGTAAATATACCGCAGTTTCTTTATCCATTCTCCATTTGAGGGGCATCTCAGTTGTTTCCAGATTCTGGTTGTTATGAATAAGGCTTCTATGAAGATAGTTGAGCAAATGTCCTTGTTGTGTGGCAGAACATCTTTTGGGTATATGCCCCAGGAGTGGTATGGCTGGGTCTTGAGGTAGAACTATCCTAATTTTCTGAGAAAGTACCAGATTGAAGTGGTTGTACAAGTTTGCACTCCCACCAGCAATGGGGGAGTATTCTCTTTTCCCCACATCCTCTCCAGTATGTGCTGTCACTTGAGTTTTAGATCTTAGCCACTGTAATAGGTGTCAGATGGAAACTCGGAGTCATTTTGATTTGCATTTCCCTAATGACTACTTTTACTTCCTTAGAAGATGGTTTTGTGTTTTAATGGGATTTCTGTGTTGGCTTATTCTATATGAGTTTTTATGTCCCCTTTTTCATTTTATATGGTTTCCCAGAAGGAAAACTCAAACCCAAAGAGGCTAACTACACCCAGAAAAACACAGTAAATAAACAACTCCAAAGCTGCAAAACATCGATGGCCTCAACTTCCCAATAAAAAGGCACAGGCTAACAGAATGAATGCAAAAGAAGGACCCAACATTTTGCTTTATACCCAAAACACACCTCAGCAACAAAGATAGTCATTATATCAGAGTAAAGGGCTAGAAAAGGGTATTCCAAGGAAATGGACCCTAAAATAAAGCTGGAGTAGGTATTCTAGTATCTAATATAATAGGTTTACAACAAAAACTAATCAAAAGAGATAGAGAAAGACACATCATACTCATTAAAGGAAAAATACAAGATTACATCTCAATCCTGAACATCTATGCCCCAAATGCAGGAACACACACATTCATATTCAAATATTATTAAAGCTTCAATCACACATCGAACTGTTGGAGGTTGGTCTGATGTGTTTTGATGCTAATTACTGCTTGCTGTCTCTGCCTCACCTGTGCCTTGCCTAAGAGCCTAACTTCTTTGGCCAATAAAAGGCCATCACATCTGGGCAGGGCAAATGGGATAGGCATGGCTAAGGTTCCAGGACTTGGAGAGATGGGGAGAATCTTGCAAGAGAGAGACCCAAGGAGAGGAGAGGAAGAAGAAGGCTGCGCTATCATGGGTTAAGTGGAGGAGAAGCACATGGCAGGCGTGGATGGAGGATTTGGCACAGATGATGACAATTAGTAAGTATTTGGAATTATGGATGGGAGGTATCTTGATAGAAATTATTATAAACAGATTGCATGGGAAGTAGTTTAGGGGATTAATATCTGCCTTGCCCCAGGTTAACTAAGGCTATTTTAAAATATAACAGGTGTCTGTGTCTTGCTTGATTGCTAGCGGGATAGAAAATACCACCATAATAATAATTATAGGCCTAATAATAAATATTATTAGGCCATATTGGTAAATTAACCACAACATCGAATGTCACACATTAATCGTAGGAGACTTCAATAGCCCACTTTTCTCAATAAACAGATCAATGAGACAGAAACTAAATGCAGAAATAATCAAAGTAATAAACATCATGAATCAAATGAACTTAACAGATAGCTATAGAACACTTCACCCCAATACAAAAAGAATACACCTTCTTCTCAGTGTCTCATGGAACCTTCTCTAAAATTGACCATATACTTGATCACAAAGCAAACTTCATTCTCCTACCTAAATCACAAAAGACCCAACAAAGAAAGAGATTTTCAGACCAACTTCATTCATAGACATTGATGCAAAAAAATACTCAATAAAATGTTTGCAAACAGAACACAGAACACATCAAATACATCATTCAACATGTTTAAAGAGGCTTCATCCCAGGGATGCTGGCATGATTCAACATATGAAAATTCATCAATATAATCCACCATATAAACAAACTGAATGAAAAAAATCACACGATCATATTATCAGATGCATAAAAAAAGCCTTTGACAAAGTCCAATACCACTTCATAAAAAATGTTTTGGAAAGATCAGAGATACAAGGCACATACCTAAACACAATAAAGGCAATATACAGCAAGCTGGCAGCCTACATCAAATTAAGTGGAGAGAAACTTAAAGCAATTCCACTAAAATAAGGGACAAGACAAGGCTGACCATTATCTCCATATCTCTTCATTATAGCACTTGAAGTCCCAGCTAAAGCAACAAGAAAACTAAAGGAGATCATGGGGATACAAATTGGAAAAAGAGAAGTCAAAGTATCAGTATTTACAGATGATATAATAGTATACGTAAGTGACCCCAAATATTCTACCAGAGAACTTATAAATCAGATAAACACTTTATTCAAAGTGTCTGTATATAAAATGAACTAAAATATTAGTAGCCCTTCATATACAAACAATAAACAGGCTGAGAAAGAAATTAGAGAAGCAACACTCTTTACAATACCCACAAATAATATAAAATATCTTGGTGTAACCCTAAGCAAGCAAAAGACCTATATAGCAAGAACTTTAAGTCTCTAAAGAAAGAAATTAAAGAAGATATCAGAATATGGAGAGATCTCCCATGCTCATGGATTGGTAGAATTAACACAGTAAACAAGGCTATTTTACCAAAAGCAATCTACTGATTCAGTGTATTCCCATCAAAATTCCAAAACAATTCATTACAGATCTTGGGAAAAACCCCTAAATTTTATATGTAAATACAAAAATCCCAGAATATCCAAAACAATCATGTACTTCTGGAGGTATCACCATCCCTGAGTTTAAGCTGTACTACAGAACAATAATAATAAAAACTGCATAGTATTGACATAGATGAGTTGATCAATGGAATTTAATTGAAGAATGAGAAATAAACTCATATACCTACAGATGACTGATTTTTGACATAGAAGCCAAGACCTTTCAATGAAAGAGAGAGAGAGAGAGAGAGAGAGAGAGAGAGAGAGAGAGAGAGAGAGAGAGAGAGAGAGAGAACATCTTCAACAAATGGTACTGGTCTAACTGCATTTAGTAGAATGCAAATAGATATATATTTATCACTCTCACAAAACTCAAGTCCAGAGGGGTCAAAGACCTCAATATAAAACCAGATACATTAAATCTAATAGAAGAGAAAGCAAGGAATAACTTTGAACTCATTGGCACAGAGTCAACTTGCTGAATAGAACACCAACAGCTCAGGCTCTAAGATCTACAATTAATAAATGGGACCTCTTGAAACTGAAAAGTTTCTGCAAGGCAAAGGACATCGTCAACAGGAAAAAATGGCAGTCTACGTGTAGTGGATATAAACAAGTTTTTGTTTTGATCCCAAGTGTGGGAGGTGAAACACACTTGTTGGAGGGTGTGCAGTATTTGTCTGCTGGAGACAGAGTTGTGAGAGGACACATGGTGTTTGCCTACTAAGAGAGGCACTGCCTTTTGTAGGGCATCATCTTTGCCAACTGATAAACATCCTAGTATAGACTCTGAGAGGTTTGGCTTTTTAGTTTTGAAATTGCTTCCCATCACGTGGCTGTTCATTGCTCTTCTTTGAGATATTCCCAGAGAGAAATGGGACAGAGAGCACTTCAAGGTTCTGGGTTCTGGCCACTGCAGCTGCTGTCACCTTTGCTGAATTGCTGGTTTGCTGTTTCACAGGTCTGCTGGAATCCTACAAGAAGAGTGGAATTGCTCCAAGGAACTGAGTCTAAAAATGCCTGCTTCTTCTGTTCCCATTGACCTCTTTTCTGTCCTATCTAGGGTAGGTGGGTTGGAATGGAGGCATAATCATTAAAGAACCCCAAATAAAATAGGTTTGGAAAATTCAAATTCTATTCCATAGGATGGGTCAAGATCTTCACCAACCCTACATCCAACAGAAGACAGAGGGCTAATATACAATATATATAAAGAACAAAATAAATTAGACACCAACAAACCAAATAACTCAATTAAAAATCAGGTAGAGAGTTAAACAGATAATTCTCAACAGAGGACTCTCTAATGGCCTAAAACACTTAAGAACAGGTTGAATGTTCTTAGCCACTAGAGAAATACAAATCAAAACAACTATGATATCCCATTTTATACCCTTCAGAATGGCTAAGATTAAAAACTCAAGTGACAGCACATGGTGGCAAGGTTGGAGAGAAAGGGGGATACTAATCCATTGCTGTTGAGAGTGCAAACTTGTACAACCATTTTGGAAATCAGTCTAAAAATTTCTGAGAAAATTAGGAACAATTCTACCTCAAGACCCAGTTATACCACCACTCCTGGTCCTATACCCCAAGATGCTCCATTATACAACAAGGATACTTGCTTATCTATGCTAATAGCATATTTATTTGTAATAGCCAGAAAATGGAAACAATCTTCATGTCTTTCAACTGAAGGATGAATAAAGAAAACGTGGTACATTTACACAATTAAATAATAATCAGCAGTTTAAAACAAGGACATCATTAAATTAGCAGGAAAATGGATAGAACTGGAAAATATCATCCTGAGTGAGGTAACTCAAACAAAGAAAAACACACATGGTATGTACTCACTTATAAGTGGATATTAGCCAGAAAGTACAGGATAACCACGCTACAACCCATAGTTCCAAAGAGGCTTGGCAACAAGGAGGGTCAAAAGGAAGATGCTTGAATCTCACTCAGAAGGGAAATAAAAGTCATTAGAGATGGATGAATGGAGGGAACTGGGTAGGAGAGAGGATGCAGAGGGGAACCTACAAAGGAATTAGAAGTAGGGAGAATGTGGGGGAGAGGGCCAGTGAGAGAATGGAAATTGGAGCTGGGGGTATCTCTTGGACTTGCCAGAGACCTGGGATTGGGAGGCCACAGGAAATCTATGGGGATCATCATAGATGAGACCTCGAGATGTGGAGCACATGGCATCTGAAGTGACCAATTCCTGCAGCCAGACAGAATTTCCAGTTGAGAGATAAGGATACCAAGCCACCAACAAAAGCTTCATCCCAAAATTTGTCCTGTCTATAAGATGTACAGATGGACAAAGATGAAATCTCCCTTACCTCTCCTTCTTCATATTCTCTCCAACCCTCCAGATATAGCCCAGGTCCCAAATCAAGTGCCCCACCCTAGTCTTGACACCCATTACTGTGCCACAATTGTAGGCCTTCTTATAGCACCTACTCTGCTTGTAACATCCACATATCCCTCCTGAACTGTATCTACACTCTCCACACAGGCAGACTTCCAAATACCTTCTACAGAGTCTATCATGATAAATTTCTCTGACCTCCGTGTCTAGAACTTATTCCCAACCATCCAAATATAACCTTGGTCCCATATCCAGTATTCCAGCCTACTCTGGCCTCCCATTATGCAGCCAAATTTGATCTCTAGGCTTCCTCTGGAACATTCCTTACGTATTCTCCAACCCAAAAGCCCCTCCTACACCACATCCTACCTACAAACCCAGAAAGATCTATCCCCACATTCCAGGCTAAGAACAGGAAACACACCTGTAAAATTACCCAGTCCTTTCTGTCTACAACTTTATTCTACCCAATACATTTCTAAGCTGCAGGTGCAACCTGTTCACACATCCTCTCTCTGTCCTTACCTATTCTGTCCATATCAGACTAAGAAGTAACCAAAAAAAAAATACACATACTCAGATCTTATATCCTAAATACTAATAGTATGAAAGATCAGGACAGTATATTATCTTCAAAATCCATCATTTGACTATAAGAATTTTCTAGATGAACCCCAGGGCACAGAATATTAAAGAATAACCATAAACATCATAAAAGAACTAAAGGAGTTTAAAGAAGACAACAAACAAACAAACAACAGGCCGATGAAATAAAGGAAGAGATCTTAAGAAAAATAAATGTCTGAGTGATGCCCAAGAAAATACAAATATAAGGTCAATGGAAATGACAACAAGGCAGAAAATTGAGAACAGAACTTAGTAAGGAAATTAAAAGACTGAAAAATACTCAAACTGAAATGAAGATAGAGGTAAAAATGCCAACATCTCAATTAGAAAATTTAATGAAAAATATTACAAATAAAAAAATTAAGCAGAAGATAGAATAGCTGGACTTGAAGAAGTAGAAGAGCAAGAAACAAGGAAGGGATAAAACATTTAAAGCATGCAGAACAGGGTGGTAACTTCTCTGTAAATTTGGGATATGATGAAAAAAACCAAACCTCTGAATTATTGGTGTAGGGACATAGAGAAATCCAAATAGACAATACCAGAAAAGAAAATTCCCATGGCATATCATAGTTAAAATACTATGTAATCAGAGGGAAAAAAGAATATTGAAAGCTGCAAGGGAAAAAACCCACAAGTCACATATATAAGAAAACTTATCTGAATAACAACTGTATTCTCAGTGGAAACTTTGAAAGCTATAAAAAGATGAACAAATGCATTCTAAATCCTAAAAGACTACCATGACCAGACTAGAGTGATGTATCCAGCCAAACTATCTTCAATAACTGAAAGAGAACAAAAAGTTTTCCATCACATAAACAGCCTAAAAAATTTATATTAGGCAAACTAAACCTAAAGAAAAGACAGGAAAAAACATTTCTGGCTGAAGAAATTAATGCATATAGCAGAGAGACTGTGCAAAGAAACACAAACCCTAATTATTAAATAAAAAATACTACTGAGAACATAAACAATATTGCTATAAATCAACATATGGTGACAACAATTATCACACATATTTTAATAATAACTTTCAATATGATTGGTCTCAGCCCTCTAATCAAAAAACACAGGCTGACTAAGTGGATCAAGAAACAAAGATAGGACTCAATATACACTCAAGTGTCACATGTGTATATTGTATAGAAATATGTGTGTTTATTTGTAAACCACAAAACAACAAAGGAATTACAAGTCCGGGGGAAACTTTGGTAAAAGGAGAAAAATGGGATACATGTGATAAAAAGCATCTCTTGGTAGATTCCCAGGATCCACATAAAGAGGAAGGAAAGAAGTGACTTTCCAAAGCTGACCTCTGATTGCCACATATACACCCATGCATGGCATGCTAACAATAAATAAAACAAAATATTTGTTATAGGGTATAAAGTCAATGATTACTGTGCCCTTAATTCCCAGTTCACAGCCCACGTTTTCCACTGTATTAACCATTCAGTGGGTTTGTGTTAGTTACTGCTACCAATCACATGGATAGAGTCCCTCTGGACTCACTGGTGGGTGATGAATAGCTTTTTGAGGGCTGGTGCTTGGCAGCTTTAATAACACTTAGAATCTGATAGTAGGAGTGAGGGCAGCTAACCCCCGTGAGGGCCTCTGACGTTAAGCTCTTTTGAGGACTCATAGTCTTGCGGTGATAATCGTTATTGCTCTTATATGGGCCTAGGGTACTGTAGCTCAGCTCTATGCTGCTAACTGTTAATGCTCTTTTGTAGGTCTATAGAGCATTAGGATCCAGCCCTATGGTGGCAAGGATTACATCTCCTTTAGGAAGTTCAGATTCCTCTGTCACACTTGGAATCTGTGTTCTCCACAGCATTCACACTTTATGATCACAGTGAGCGGAAAGCTACTCTTATACTCTTATCTTGTTTCCTTCACTCCATTTCCAGTGCTGTGGTGAGAGTAGATCATGGGGAACCCAGCCTCAGTGGATACATCTACATCACAGCTCCTGCATCCATAGCTCAGACAACATCACAGAAGAGGCGGTAGACAGATTGTAAGAGCCAGAACATCATAAAGTCTTCTGGGATACAATCTCTCACAGAAATGCCCTTGTAAACAAGGCCCTCTAGCCTTTTAAATTCATTCCTTTAAAATTTTATTTTATTTTATCTATTATTATAATTTATTCACATTATATCCCAATTGTAATCTCCTCACTCTTCCTGTTTTTACCCCCTGTCCCTCTTAAACCCTATTCCCCTCTCCTAGACCTCTGACAGGTGGGGTCCTCCTCCCCTGCCATGTGACCACAACCTGCCATGTCTCATCTGGATAGTCTGAATCCCCTTCCTCTGTGTTCCCACAGGGCCTCTCCACCAAGGGGCAGTTATCAAATTGCGGGCACCAGAGTTTGTGTCAAAGACAATATCCCACCACCATCTTCAATACATGGGGAATGAGCTATCCATCTGCTATATCTGAACAGGGTGGTCTAGGCTCTCTGCTTGCAATGTCCTTGGATGGTGTATTAGTTTGTGCAGGCCCCCTCTGGGTCCAGATTTGCCAGTCTTGCTAGTCTCCACATGGAGCTCCTGAGAACTCCCCTCTCCAGGTCCTTCCATCCCCCAACTTTTCCATAGAACTAACAGTGCTTAGTCCAGAGTCAAGCTGTGAGTCCCAGTATCTTTCCCATTGTCTCGCTGGGTTGAGTCTCTTTGAAGACATCTATGTTGGGCTAATGTGCACTTAGAAGTGAGTATATAACAAGCATGTTTTTCTGGGTTTGGCTTACCTCACTCAGGATGATCCTTTCTAGTTCCATCCATTTGCCTGCAAATTTCAATATTTCTTTGTTTTTGATAGCTGAGTAGTATTCCACTGTGTGAATGTATCATAGTTTCTTTATCCATTCTTTTGTTGAGAGACATCTAGATTGTTTCCAGATTCTGGCTATTATGAATAAAGCTGCTGTGAACATAGTTAAGCAAATGTCCTTGTTGCATGGTGGAGCATCTTTTGGGTATATTCCAGGAGTGGTATAGATAGGTCTTTTAAAAAAAAAACCAATACTTTAGTTTTTTTATTTTAAATATATATTTTATTAACCTATTCATATTATATCTCAATTGTTAGCCCATGCCTTGTATCCTACCATTCCTTCCTCCAACCCATTTTCCCCTTACTCCCCTCCCCTATGACTGTGACTGAGGGGGACCTCCTCCCCCTATATATGCTCACAGGGTATCAAGTCTCTTCTTGGTAGCCTGCTGTCCTTCCTCTGAGTGCCACCATGCCTATCTATCCAGGGGACGTGGTCAAATATGGGGCATCAGAGTTCATGCAAAAGTGAGTCCCCACTCTCCCATTCAACTGTGGGGAATGTCCTGTCCATTGGCTAGATCTGGGTAGGGGTTTGTAGTTTACTGCACATGTCCTTGGCTGGGCCCAGATCTGCCCATTATAATGTTCTTCTTGTAGGTTTCTAGGACCCGCTGGATCCTTCTATTTCCCCATTCTCCCGTGCTTCTCTCACCTAGAGTCCCAGTAGGATGTCCTCCCCTCTGTCCCACTTTCCTGGTAAGTGAAGAATTTCAAGGGACATGCCCCTTGGGCTAGTGTCCAGATATATGTGAGTATATACCATTTGACTCTTTCTGCTTCTGGGTTAACTCACTCATTATGATCATTTCCAGTTCAATCCATTTGTCCACAAATTTTGGGAATTCCTTGTTTTTAATAGCTGAGTAGTATTCCATAGTGTAAATATACTACAATTTATTTATCCATTCTTCTACTGAGGGACACTTAGGCTGTTTCCATGATCTGGCTATTATTAAGAAGGCTGCTATGAACATGGTTGAGCAAATCTTGCTGTGTGCTGGAGCATCTTCTGGGTGTAGTCCAAGGAATGGAATAGCTGGGTCTTGAGGAAGCCCTACTCCCAGTTTTCTGAGATAGCACCAGATCAATTTCCAAAGTGGCTGTACTAGTTTGCATTCCCACCATCAATAAAGGGTGTTCCTCTCTCTCCACATCCTCACCAGCATGTGGTATCACTTGAATTTTTGATATTAGCCATTCTGATGGGTGTAAGATGGAATCTCTGAGTTGTTTTGATTTGCATTTTCCTGATGACTAAGGAGGTTGAGCATTTTTTAAAGTGTTTCTCAGCCATTTGATATTCCTCTGTTGAGAATTCTCTGATTAGTTCCAAGTCCCATTTCTCAATTGGGTTATTTGGTTTGGTGGTGTTTACTTTCTTGAGTTCTTTATATATTTTGGATATTAGACCTTTGTCAGATGTAGGGTTGGTGAAGATCTTTTCCCAGTCTGTAGGCTGTCGCTTTGTTCTCTTGACAGTGTCTCCTGCCTTACAGAAGCTTTTCAGCCTCATGAGGTCCCATTTAATTGTTGACATTAAGGCCAGGGATGTTGGTGTTCTGTTCAGGAAGTTGTCTCCTGTGCCAATGTGCTCCAGGCTCTTGCCCACTTTTTTATTCTAATCAGTTTAGTGTCTCTGGTTTTATGTTGAGGTCTGTGATCCACTTGGATTTGAGTTTTGTGCATGGTGACAAATATGGGTCCAATTGCATTTTTTTTTTACACATAGACATCTAGTTAGACCAGCACCATCTGTTGAAGATGCTATCTTTTTTCCATTGAATAGATTTGGCTTCTTTGTCAAAAATCAAGTGACCATATGTGTGTGGATTCATATCTGGGTCTTTGATTCAATTCCACTGATCAACCAGCCTATTGCTGTGCCAGTACCATACTGTTTTAATTACTGTTGCTTTATAGTATAGCTTGAGATCAGGTACGGAGATTCCTCCAGAGGATCTTTTATTATACAAGATTGTTTTATCTATTCGGGTTTTTTTCCCCATATGAAGTTGAGAATTGAACTTTCAATGTCTTTAAAAACTTGTGTAGGTATTTTGATAGGGATTGCATTGAATCTGTAAATTGCTTTTGGTAAGATGGCCATTTTTACTATGTTAATTCTCCCAATCCATGATCCCTGGGAGATCATTACATCTTCTCATGTCATCTTCAATCTCTTTCTTAAGAGTTTTGAAATATTTTCAAACAAGTCCTTCACTTGCTTGGTTAGAGTAACTCCTAAATATTTTATATTGCTTGTGGCTAACAGGAAGGGTGTAGTTTTCCTAATTTCTTTCTCTGCATTATTGTCATTTGTATATAGGAAGGCTACTGACTTTTTTCAGTTAATTTTGTATCCAGCTGAATACAAAATTTGCTGAAAGTGTTTATCAGCTGTAGCAGTTCTCTGGTGGAATTTTGGGAGTCACTTATGTACACTATCATAACAGATAGGTCTTGAGGTAGCACTATTCCCAAATTTCTGAAAAAGCACCAGATTGATTTCCAAAGTGGTTGTACAAATTTGCACTCCCACCAGCAATGGAGAAGTGTTCCTCTTTCTCTACATCCTCACCAGCATGTGCTGTCACTTGAGTTTTTGATCTTAGCCGTTCTGATGGGTGTAAGATGGAATCTCAGAGTCCTTATTTTTGAAATATTTTCAGATCAGCTCCAATGCCCATCCATTCTACTGACACCTTTATGTCAGTGTGTGTTTAGTT